>NC_056744.1:637516361-637656361 GCF_019279795.1 Protopterus annectens | reverse complement strand
CTTGAAATACCTGGCCCCAATGTTGTAATAGTTTGAGGAAGTAGATAAATATATCCTTATATGAATGACTGTATCATCCAAGAACCTTCGACAGAGGGCAGTCAGATGACCCTGAAGTATGGTATGCATTTTCTTATACCAAGTGGACTTCAGAAAATTTGGGTCTATATCAGTTCAGCGAACGGCATTTTCGGTTCACTTAACATTGAACATGCCATTTGTCTAACTGTTCTTGTTGAGATCATGGTACAGCAAGGATCGGGAAATTTGCTCATTCCCCACTGTAGTGCGATCTTGGAGTTGGTATGTATGTAATTAGTTGAGGGGCACAGCCCCCCACAAGAGCGGATTTCGATGAACGGCATTTCCGATGAAATGCCGTTCACTGAACTGACACTGTGTGGAAGTGATATAGACCTAAATATTTATAGAGAAGTCCATCTGTCTCCCAGAAAAATCTAGATTTATTTTGAGGTCCTTGTTAGAAGACACAAAGGCCATCTAGATGAAGTCTTACTTTGTGGATCAAACACAGAAATTATATATCAGCCAGGTCTTCCTCAAGGTACTGGGTCATAAAGCTTCGTCTGTCCTAATCATTTTCTTTAGACAAGCTGCATATGTAAAATGTTGTGATATTTGGTGAACCAGAAGCCACATGCAACAACCATCTGCACTATTAGGAAATAGTTCTGTCATTGGGTACAACATGAACTACCATCAGTGTATACCCATAATAGTCACAGAGGGGACACACTCTTAATACAGATGCCTCAAACTTTGCCTGTTGGAAGCATGTTTAGCATAGTTGAGAACTCATGTAACTTGGAGCAAGTCCCTGTTGATCAAGCATAGAAGATTGAAAGAGATGGTGTCCCTCTTCCTAATCCAACAGCTTTCAGATAAGAATTATAACAAGGGACCTCAAAGATTATTGCAGACAACACCCCAGTTAATGTACATACAGTGGATATAAAAAGTGTACACACCCCTGTTAAAATGCCAAGTTTTTGTGATGTAAAAAATGAGACCGCAATAAATCATTTCAAAACTTTTCCCCGCCTTTAATGTGACCTGTAACCTGTACAATTCAATTGAAAAGCAAACAAATCTGTTAGGGGAAAAAATATAAAAAACAAAAAAAGTACAATAAGCTGGTTGCATAAGTGTGCACCCTTAAACTAATACTTTGTTGAAGCACCTTTTGATTTAATTACAACATTCAGTTTTCTTGGATACACACCTGCCATCAATTAAAGATACTTTGACTAACCCCAAATAAAGTTCAGCTGTTCTAGTAGGATTTTCCTGACATTTACTCAGTTGCCTGCTACAGCAAAAGCCATGGTTCGCAGAGAGCTTACAAAGCATCAAAGGGATCTCATTGTTGAAAGGTATCAGTCAGGAGAAGGTATTGGATATACCATGGAACACAGTGAAGACACTCATCAAAAAGTGGAGAAAATATGGGACAACAGTGACGTTGCAAAGAACTGGACGTCCCTCCAAAATTGATGCAAGACAAAACTGGTCAGGGAGGCTGCCAAGAGACCTACCACAACACTGAAGGAGATGCAGGAATTTCTGGCAAGTACTGGATGTGTACTACATGTAACAACAATCTCCTGTATTCTCCATATGACTGGACTATGGGGTAGGGTTGCAAGACGGAAGCCTTTTCTTACACAGGAAAAACATCCAGACCCAGCTAAAATTTGTAAAACAATACATCAGGTCTCCCAAAAGCATGTGGGAAAATATTTTATGGTCTGATGAAACCAAGGTTGAACTTTTTGGCCACAATTCCAAAAGGTACGTTTGGTGCAAAAACAACATTTTGCATTACCAAAAGGACACCACCCCCACAATGAAGCATGGTGGTGTCAGTATCATGCCGTGGAGTAGCTTTTCTTCAGCTGGAACTGGGGCTTTAGTCAAGGTGGAGGGAATTATGAACAGTTCCAAACACCGGTCACTTTTGGCCCAAAACTTTCGGGCATCTGCTAGAAAAATGAAGATGAAGACAAATTTCACCTTTCAACACAACAGTGACCCCAAGCATGCATCCAAATCAACAAAAGAATGGCTTCACCAGAAGAAAATTAAAGTTTTGGAATGGCCCAGCCAGAACCCAGACCTAAATCCAATAGAAAATCTGTGGGGTACCTTAAGAGGGCTGTGCACAAGAGATGCCCTCTCAGTCTGACAGATTTGGAGCACTTTTGCAAGGAAGAGTGGACAAATATTGCCAAGTCAAGATGTGCCATGCTGATAGACTCCTACCCAAGAAGATTGAATCCTGTAATTAAATCAAAAGGTGCTTCAACAAAGTATTAGTTTAAGGGTGTGCACACTTATGCAACCAGCTTATTGTACATTTTTTATTTTTTCCCCTAACAGATTTGTTTTTCAATTAAATTGTACAGGTTATAGGTCACATTAAAGGTGGGAAAAGTTTTGAAATGATTTATTGTGATCTCATTTTTTTATATCACAAAACCTGGCATTTTAACAGGGGTGTGTACACTTTTTATATCCACTGTAAGCAGGCAAGGGGGCAGTCTCATAACAGGTGTGTAGATTTACATTGATGATATGGGAAATGGTTTCATAGATATGATTTTTATCTCTAGCATCCCACATGACAAATTAAGCAGGGCTACACTCGACAACCATAAATAGAAATTGAATCCCAAAGATTTTCATTCACCAACCTAGAAATGAGATATTCCACTGGCAAATTTCTTTACATCAGAGCAGAATAACCAACTGTAAAAGTTTTGTTCCAAGTTTCCATGCAAAAACATGGGCAATGAATGCCTTTGATTCTATTTTGGAGTGTGGGATTTCTGTACATCTCCTCTTCCATCTCCCTGAGCCACAGATTACTGCTGAAGATTAGAGTGGACAGGGTCAAAATCTTCTCTGTGGAGTGTGGATGATCTGTACACATTCCCCTCCATCTCTCTCTGCCACAGAGTACTGTAGAAGATCAGAATGGAAACGTATCTTTGCAGCCACTATGGCAAATGACCAAGGAATATTACTGTGCTACTTCCACAGCTGTTTGCCTCCATAATTCAAGCTGAGGGCCCCAGTTGCATCCCATTCTGAAAAGCCTCAAGTTGGCTTCTTGAATACCCTTACTCTGTCAATTAATTATTACTTTCAAAAGTGCTTTGCAGCCTCCAAGAGGCTTGGAAACATATGTCTAGGAAGTCTTTATTTGTCCAATTGAATTAGATCATCCTGGTGGCATGCTTCCGGAGGGATAAACCCCAGTGAAGTTAGGAAATATAAGGTTCATCAGTACTTAATAAAAATTCTTCTTAGGCGGGGGCTTTCTTGTGCCTCCATCAAGGTGCACCTCTCAGTCAGCATTTGCTTCTAGTCTCACTCTGTACCTTCCTTTGTCCTTCCATTTTATGGCATAGTAGTTTGTAAAATGTGCATTACTCTTGAAACTTCCTAGAAGACTAATGCCTCTCCATGGGATCTTAACTTTTGTAATTTTAGGCTACATTTTGCCCACTTTGAACCAGTCATCTTGGTGACCTGGTAATTTGTAGCTGTCATGAATCTCTGAATTACACAGGCCCTTGCTTGTAAGAAGCCCTGGATAGTTTTTCCATAATGTCAGGTGAGTTAGAGCCAACCCTTCTTTCATGCCAAGCTTGTCTCAGAACTAGTCTTAATCATTCAACTTCCTGTCTTCTATCTCAACTCACAAGACAAGGGAATGTATACTACACTATTGAGTGCTCATAGTTCTGCTTTATAGAGCCTGAGGCAAGAAGTTGGGCAGATAAGTTATTTCTTTGTGTGTGTGTGTGTGTGTGTGTGTGTGTGTGTGTGTGTGTGTGTGTGTGTGTGTGTCCATCTGTCTGTCTGTCAAGAAGTGTGCAGTAATTTTCAGGTAAGCCTTTTCAAAATGGCTATCTGATTTAATGGAATTAAGCCCTGACTTTCTCTAGGTGTCAGTCTTTCATCTAGCAGCGTGGATGGTGGAGAAGCTGTAATAGAGGAAGTGGAAATGGAGTGGCATGCATACTCTAGCCGCGCATGGTTCTGTAGCCAAGAACTGCACATATGGAAGCATGCATGCATCCCCTTATGCAAGCAGGTAGCAAAATCACAGCTATGACAAGGAACATTAAGACTCAAGAAAGAGCAAATTGAAGCCACCTCAGAGAAAGAAGATGCTATTTATGGCTCTCTACTTTTGTCTGAAGGAAAGCGAATGGACTGCAGGTCTTTCACAATGGAGGCAATGAGTGTGGTCAGTAAGGGGTCCGGCGAGGAAGACGAGACTTGTCAGTGTGGGAAGTGAATAAAAAATGTTATATCTGTGTTACTTTTTATGATAGAAAAGCCCTGGAAAGGAATTCAGTGAGGGCTCACTCTACCAGTGCAGTAGGCAGCACAGCAGTTATTTTCAAAAATGTTTGAGCTTAGAACATTTGTGAGGTCACCCACTAAGACTTCCGTCTACACCTTTTCCAAGCTCCATAAACTTTGATGCACGACATGATTTGCCAAGGCATTTCTATAGACATGCTGTTTGAAAGTCCATGAGACATAATTGAGATAGCTGAAACACTGAAACTTCAAGTGCAATAACTGTACTAAATCTAAGACTGCAGTATCATAGATTATCCCTCCACCTGCAGTCAGACACTCCAAGGTAGTCAGTCACTTTTCACTTAGTACATAAAAGTAGCAGGAGTTATGAGGGGATGTAGATTTCCTGTAAAAGTGAGTTTAGGAATTCACTGCTTTTTGTTGGAATTGCAGATTAATTTTTGCAGTAGCAGGGCTTAAAGTATTTGGTTTTACAGTCTGAAATGGGAGGCAACAAGCAAGACTTGCTGGCTAAACATTCTTCAAGGTGCAATAACTAGGCTAGACTAGACAGAAATTATAGTTCACAGGAACATGTGCATTTAATTGAAAGCTTCGACAAATATACAATAACAATTTCAGATCATGTGCTGCCAGTAACTAAGAAAAAATGCAGGGTAATGAAGTAAAAATGAGACACTGGCACTTCCCTACCTACCTGTTAAAAAGAGAAGAATTTAAAGGACAACGGGATTCTATTATTAAATGCTCAACTTCTTTGGCCTTTTTCTCCCTATTTTACAGTCCCTGCTATGAATAAACAACAGTACAGCATTTAGAATATTTTAAATCAACTGTTTCCCTCCACTAGAACAGTACCTTACTGTACTGTGATGGTTTTACTTTCAAAAAATGTTATCCCGCCTTGGAAAAGCTTGCTGCAGTCTTCAATTCATTGATGCCATCAAGGCCAATGAATACAGGTAGTTTTCTGGTCAATTCCTTCGCCAAACTGACATCACCAACACCGTCCTAAAAACCCACCCATGCTGTCATGTCACAACTCGCTGGTCCTTCCCCTACCGATACAGAAAGTAAAGGCTAGAACAAGGAAACGGTACATGAGTCAAGTCTCCTGCTGTGAGCGGTAAGTCACAGCAGGTAACAGCTTAAATTACCTTTAGCACTTTCACAGCTAATGAAGTTAGGTGTGAAGGGGGATGGGAGATGTCAAAGTAGTACAATTCAGGCTTCACAAGACTGCAATTTAGCCATTCTAAAAAGAAGCAGCAGTAAAAAAAAAAAAAAAAAAAAAAACACAAAGTATGACAGAAATTTGCATTTGCACTGTGTTTTAAGTAGTCATTGAACGGCTTGAAATGTTACTTAAAACTGACTGAAAGACAGCAGTGTATGTATGTAAAATCAATGCATTGACAGGAGCTTTAGGAAGAAAAAGGTCTGCGTGATGTAATTTTTTTTACAGACAAGTACTGTATTGTGGGATACCTAAAGGTATCAGGATCAAAATGCTAGACCCCCCCATGAGGTCAGACTCAGAAATTATGTATAGATATATTTAAAAACCTGTAAATAGTCCCAGAGTGATGTTAAAATGTAGGAAACACCAAACCATGATGAAATATTTTTTTTAGTCTGTGGGTGCGGTTCTCCTTTAAGGAATAGGCAGTGAATGTTATTCAAGAGTTATTAGGTAAGATAGAAATTCCTTCAAAAGTTATAGCTAGTGAGTGGTTAGAATGGAAGAGGAGTTTAAGAATGACATAGAAATAAAACAAATGGGTATGAATTAACAGGAATTATTTAAAGGGCCTGACAAAGGTCAATAAGAAAAGGCGCAATTAAAGAGTGGTGAAGAGAAAATAAGGGAGTATCTGGATAGTACGCATGAGTTTAGAAAGATTGCAACTGTTTTTTGATAACTCCACAGCACAAAAGCTTTTAGCACAACAACTTAGGCAACAGAAAGTGGAAGGGGTTATTGCCAAACTTAGGGAGCCTATAACAAGAAAAATAACCAGAGGTCCTGTAGAGGTATTAGAGATATTTTGGAAATTTTATGAAAATCTGTATAAAACAGAGAAATGCGGAAATCAAGCAAGAGGACAAATGGTAATATTTATGGAAGACTTAAGTGTGTGCCTTCTGTGGAAGGTTGGGTGCCAGGGTGGCAACTCTACACATTAAAACTCCACTGCCAATCATTGTGTGGACAGTTGTTCGTTTGTGCTGATCCCTAATGGGAAAAAGCCAAAAGAAGATGATTTTTATCAGTATTTACACACAGGCATTATTTACACAACTGTTTATGTGTAATTGGGTCACTCGTACTCTTCTGTTTGGTAATAACCTTTACAGTATGTTGTAGTTCTTACCCCAGCTTGAAACCATTGGTTACATGACAACTTGATCTTTTGCTCATAATAAGTCGTGCAGTTTGTGGTGAGTCAGTCCAACCAGTGCTGCATTCTGCCTTTGAATGGTTGCAGCCCACTGAGTGCAGTCAAGACACTTGCACTCTCAAACCTTTCTGCTAGTCTCTGAAGTTCATGCATATCGCTGTTGTCACCCTTTCTACTGCTGCTGTGATTTCCACCATTACCACATCTCCTGTGGGTATTCCATTACCTTACTACTTCCTATATGTTTCTTCTTTGGAACTCTGACCATCTATAAGGTTATAAGCTAACTTTTTTCCACTGTGATAGTCTTACTGAACTTATGAACCAGATTTACTCTGCCAAGCAGTTCTGAAAGCACCTCCTCGCTCCCTAAATTCTTGTTTCTGTCGCTCAGGGTATATTTTGCCTGAACTGCAAGCATAGAGATTCACTAACCACTGCATCTACACTAACTGCATTTTTCTACTTCCATGAAGGCTCAAGCTGATAGACAACAAGATATTTCCCTGCAGTACATTTGGTTTGGGACTCATTGCTATTCATTGCGGACATAAAGAAACACACAACAGTGTGCCCATAGCATCTGTAACCAAGTGCATGTGGGCAGGGAACATGTGTGTTGTGCATGGTGTACAGTACATACTCTTGTAGCTACGATATGTGGAAGTGTGCTGCAAAATGAAGAAAATCTTGCATGCTGCTGTAGGCACACTTATGTTCCAGTATGTGTTTTTAAGCAATGCTCCCTAGACACTGCACAGGGGTAATGGCATTCATGCACCATTAATAACGGCATTGCCCATTATACATTATATTTTCACTGCTACTTGTGCCCGGTGGGCATTCTGCTGCTGACATCTGCCACTGCTGTCTTCTGTTTCTAGATTATTGAAGCTGTGTACATGCACTGCTTGCTTCTCTGCCTACAGTGAGTTTGCGACAGCCATATGTCAATGTCAGGATCACAAGGAAAACCTATCACAAAGCAGACAATTTCAAAATGGATAGGACAATGCATCCGCTTCTGTTATGCACAACATGGCAAATCAGTGCCTAAGGTCATTAGGCCACATTCTACCAGAGCAACAGCCACTTCAGCAGTCTTTCTCAGAGGCATACCAACCAAAGACGTTTTAGAAGCTGCAACCTGGAGCTCAGTGCACACTTTCACCAAGCATTACCACTTGCCTCTCTACTCTAAATAATGAGCAGGCTTTGCCACCGCAGTCCTGCAGGGCCTGGTAGCCTCTCCAAATCCTATCTAGACCCTGCCGCCCAACCTCAGCTTTGGGATTCAACCCAAGTGTAATGACTGCAACAGTGAAACACGATGAACATAGTACACTTGTGTACCTACCATAAATGTAGATGTTAGAGTGTATTCACTGTTGCAGTCCAGGTTACCCACCCACCATCCCCCTTTACTTTGCTGGGACTTTGTACTTCTCAACTCTATACAACCTGTGTGGTGTATTTGCTTGTAGATGAAGGAAATGTTTATATTAGTTCATGCATGCTTTTTGGCATAATTTTATTTTTCCAGCCTTCCTATCTGGGGGCACCTGACATCTGGGGCAAGAAAAACTGATGAAAATGGCGTCAGTTGCATCTTTTATACCCCTGGCGCACTGACGTCAGGGAAGAGGCGACAGCAACCGACGCCGGACCAAGATTTTGGAACTCGGGCCGACTGCGGGTAGCCTGCCGGCGGATAACCCAAGTGTAATGACTGCAACAGTGAATACACTCGAACATCTACATTTATGGTAGGTACACAACTGTACTTTCCTTGTAATATTTTCAAGCTGCAGTATCTACTCTCTGGTTTGTAGTACTTTGCCTGTAATATTTGGTTGTGTAACTCCCTTCCTTCTAGTGATTGTGCTCTTGTCGGTTGCTTTGTCACAGCAGACTGCAATATTTTATTGTGTAAGTTCCTCCCTTCTACAGGTTCTGTTCTTGGAGGTTTACCCTGTCATAGGTGATACTTTGATTGCTTGAAATGGTATATGCTGTTCTCTCATGATCCCAACCAGATGTTTGTATTTTTAGGGCTGTCCAACAGTATACTGTAGCAAGACATTTTATTCATATACTCCAGCGCATGTCTGGTAGTTGCCCCCCCATCCCCCTTTCTAAGTTGGGTAGAGGTTAGAGGCATATGTATAAGCTTATTTAGTTTCTTTCTCCACAATAAGGTGGTCTGTCAAAAGAACTGCCTTCTTTCCGTTGTCTTCACAGCCGTTAAATGCTGAGAAAATATTTCCATGTAATTGTGTCATGTAAAATTTGGAAACAATAGCACCAAGATGAATTACATTCCCAAATGCCATTTGTACTACTGTCTGAGTAATGAGATGCTGTTTGTTATTGCCAGTAATGCCTACCACTTCTACTTTGTTAGTAATAATTTTCCTGCCTTCATACTGCTATTTTATAAGTGTTATACCACCTCCAGGTCTGACCGTCCTCGATTTTGCATTCAGTTAAGGCATTGCACTTAAGCTAGTGATAGGATAGAAACAGAATGCTATGCCTACCATCCCAGCAAATAATTTATCATATTGCATTGGCACAACTTCACTAGTAAATTGCTTTTCAGAGGTAATAGCTTTCACTGTTTTAACAGTGCTGTAGTTAGTACAAAATGTAGATACGTGGCATATTTCTCACCACATTTAAAACAGGGTATATCCACAACTGTTACATTTTGTGTTACCAATTTTCTGAATCTGGTTTTACTAGAGGCATTAACTCTTCAGTCCCATACTCTGTTTAATGGTATAATGAATTTCCTGCTAGAGAAACAAAGCTGTCAGAGTTGATTTGACATACCAACTTTCCTAAATCAGTAGGAAAAGTTAACTGTTGCTGTCATTTGTGTCATTTTAGTTTTGCCATGGTTGACCCTCAGGATCTAGTCATAAAGTTTGGTTTATATGCTTTGTCAGATATGTGTAACCTTACCCCTTTTGTTATGAGAAATGCCCAGGTATGAAACTTGAGTTTGTTTGATTGTAGTGACATTAGCTCTGGCAAGTTGGGCCTTTTTGACTTCAACATAATCTTACTAATAAGCCCCCTTTATGTCCATGATGACTGTCAGTGGTTCTTCAGTTAACTAGAATTATAAGGTCCTGGTCCAGGCAGCTCAGTCCCATCCCTTATGGTGGGTATACAACTTAAAACTGGTAAAATAGGTTCATAGGTGTTTACTGGGCTAACAACCACAAGGGCCTTTTTAAGCTTAGCCATGCATCCCAAATCTCTGACAAGTTCTGGTACTAAGTGTAAGCAGGGGTTTGGGCGATGAAACATTTACAAGCAAGAGCCTGGGAGATGGACCATTTACAGGTTGCCTGCGTCCATTAGAGACATGGGTGCCAAGGCAGGTATGAATTTCCTGTTCCTCATCCAATTGTCCAATTTGCACTTGAATTGGGTTAAGGAGGAACTCTGCTTCACATTGATAGGAAGGCAGCTCCAGAGACGGGGTAGTCTCTGGGATACATACTCTTTCTCCAGTAGGTCGTATTTATATCACAGATAAGGTATGAGTCTTTAGAACAGATAATTCTGGTGCTGTTTGTTTTGCTGATATGCAGGAGGTCCATCAGAGTGGGGACTGACAATGCCATGTATGCCAGGCATAGATCTCCCCTCAACAGCCTATAAGAGACAGAATACAGGGATAAGGCCTTGAGGCAGTCTGCATAGGACATTTTACTTACTCTCCCTGTATTCTGTTAGTGAGGAACCTCTGTGGATGTTCCATTTTTTGGATATGCCTGGTTAGGTACATACCAAAGGGGGCATTGTACTCAATGATAGGTCTGATGAATGCCGAATGCAGTGGAACAATGACTTCCTTGCACCTAGATGCCAAACCTTTGTTTATAGGTTGTGCAGCATAGAATGATTTCCTCACTACTGTAGACATTTAATGGTCAAAAGCTAGATTACGGACTGTGTTCCCAATTCCCTGACTACTGGGTCAGCTCTATGGGGTGTGTTGTCAGTATGATAGTTACTTGGGTGGATGAATTTCCAAAGGATACTATTATGCTTTTCTTGGCATTTAGTTTTAGGCCATGGCTCTGACACCAGTTGTTTGTCTGTGTCAGCCCTTCCTGCAGAACATTTGTGTTGGTGTGGGATCAATGACCGCTCCTATTTTGCAATCATCTGCACATTTTGTCAGCCAGAGTCCATTGACATTGGCTTTGACTTCAGAGAAGTAAATGCCAAAAAGGAGTGGTCAAAGGACTTATCCCTGACAGACTGCACTTGTGACTGGCCTCTCTGTAGAGGTGGACTCCCCAGTTTTAACTTCCTAGGTCCTGTCTGTGAGCCAGTTAGTTATCCACCGGGTGACATATGGCTTTGTACCTAACCTCTTGGGTTTGTCACAAAGCCCGAGTGAGGTATTGTGTCAAATGCCTTGACTAGGTCAAGGTAGGCAGTGTGAACCATTTTGCCATCATCCATTGCTTTGGTGACCTTCTCAGAGTAGTCCACCAGGTTGAGTGGGCATGAACTGCCCTTACTGAAGCCAGACCGGGTTGGGTCCAGTAGTCTTCATGATCCTCCTCTCAGTTTTAACAATGGCACTGGCGGGGTAGCCATTGACTTTACAACTGGTATCATCCGTTATGGTCTGTAGTAACTTTTCTACTGTAGTCATTGTAGCACACTGATCCCTACACAGGTGTACAAAAGAAAATTTTCTGTATACCACAAGATAGTGTGTCATTGTCCCCCCAGCTCCTTTTTGTTTGTAGAAATTAAGTTTGCATTGGCAGTGATGGATGTAATTTCTAGACTCTGGCATTAATAACTTGTGCCATAGTGCCCACTACAGTACAGCAATGAGGAAGATTAATGTCACTGAGACCACTAGTCTCTTCTGAAAATATGTAGTTTCTATGTACAAGTGCAGATTAAGTGAGATGTTCTTTGCTTCACTGTTGCAGTCCTGACTTGTGAGATTTCCTGCCCTGGAAGCCCTTGGCCAGCCCAGCTACCAGAGAAAAATTTCCCTTCTACTACAGCTGATGGACGTCTTGAGCGATGTCAGTACGCTGTGGTATAAGGGGAGTCAGTTGACAATCATGATCTCAGTTCTTTCTTGCCATTGGAGCCTGAAGCAGAGATTCAGTCAGTGCTTCAGAAAGCTAAGTACCCCATTGGGGAACCCTTTATATATTTTTTGACTAATGTCAGAGAAAACCAATAATTGTCACTGTTGTGGTAAACAGATTCCACACTGAGATTTCCATTCTTTTTGTGTAATTTGCTTGGGCCCAGATCACGACATTCCCAACTGTTGTTTCTGCCCCCAATTCAGTTCTCAAACTATTAGATGTGGGGTCATGATTTTAGCTAGGCACCTCAGTGAAGCATCAGGTAAACCATGTGTTATGGCAACCGCCAATTAATCCAAAGTTGATTTACCTAAGCGTAAGTGGGAGAAGGAAAAACTCTCCAAGCTTAGGGCCTTGGAAAATGTCCGCACGCTGTCATCCAGTCCTCCCAGGCTTATTAACGCTGAAGAAGGTGAGGAGCTTTTGCAGCCTCCTTTCTTGACCGAGGTGGTGACACATGCCTCTAGAGAGACCCATTTGGAGTCAGATATGCCATTGGGTCCTTCGACTTCTGCCCAAGCCTTAGGACTCAGTTTGTTGGCCGGGTCTGGGACCAGTCTGCACGTCTTGGCTTCCGACAACCACAGCACAGCTGGCGTTGTGCAGCACCAGACTTTGACATAGACCATTCTTCTGAGGGAGGTGGGCATCCATGTTTCGGATGTCGCCAGGCCTAAATCTAAACTAAATTAGAAAGCAACATTTCTGCTCTTTCATCCTTTCAGAATCACGTTTTAGTTTACAACGAGATGATTGAACGGTTGTGTGTGGTTGATCAGAAATTTGAAGAACATTAAAAAGCATAAATTATTAAGAGATCTAAAAGATTTTAAATCTGGCAATATCTTATGTTAAGTTGTCTATCTCGCCTTCATTCTTGCTGGCTGGTTGGGTTCGGAGCCAATCCTTGGCTCCGACTCGGCCATCTTCAAAAGCTCGAGAGCTGCTTACTGGCTCGAGGCCCCCCTATATCCCATGATGCCTGGCGCTAGATACCTAGATCTCATTTGCCGCTTCTGCTACGAGGTTGCGTTTACTGGCTCAGGTCGTATATTTTCTCTTTATTCACTATATTTAGGACTTTTTTGTACTTTATTGAATATACACTTATCGTCATCGCTTAGCTGTAGGTTCTATGGTAGTTTGTTAGTGTCCCCCCCCCCCCCTTAAAAACTTGTTTTCTCCTTAGAGAGTTTTCCTCTCCCTCCTCCACTCCCGTTTACCTTTTCAAAGTAGGCCGTTTTAGTTAGAGGCTTATCATTGTTTTATTTTTTAAGGTAGACAAAGTTCATTAGAAATTGTGGTAGTTGTAGGTCTTATATAGTGTGTGTGTGTGTGCTGTTAGGGTGTGGTAACTTGTGTGGTTTGTGTATATTTTTTTCCAGTTACCTACTCTCCTTTATACTTGTTCTTTGTAATTGATTTTCCTTCACAGGAATGTCTAAAGGCACAAAAGTGTCAGGATTCAAGAAGTGTGACTCATGCTGTCAGAAAATGTCTCTGACAGATGGTCACACTTCTTGTGTTTATTGCTTGGGCTTCCTACACCTGCAGGACTCTTGTTCGGTGTCACGCCTTTAGTCCAAGAGTCCTGCAGGAGCGTAGGAATAAGCTTATCCTTAGGGGTTTGCTTAAACCTGAAGGATCACTGGCCAAGACTCAGTCACTGAAACCTTCTAGGCCATCGAAGCCGTCGGCTCCCAGCCCAGAGCCGTCGCCGAGTATGGCTTCTGCTTCAACTTCGGTTCCGGCTGGAACCGAAGCACCTATGTCTACGTCAACTTCGGCTCCGACCGGAGCCGAAGTACCTATCTCCCAGTCAGCCCCGACTCTTCTGTCGGAACAGTCAGGGAGTCGAAAATGCTCCAGGTCATCATCCTTGGAGTCAATACACTCTGCTCCAGGGTCACCCTTACTGCAGTCTGAACGTAGTCATCGGTCCCACTCTTCTCGGTCGTCTAGGTTATCTGACCATGATTTGGAGAGAGTGGTGAGCAGGCTTTTAAAGTCGCAGGCCCTGGCAAAAATGCTATCCAGCCCCCCTCATCAGGGCTCGGTTCTACCTGTTTCTCCAATGCGCCGGAGCATGCTGTGGCTGGAACCGTGGGTCCATCTGCACCGATACCTCCCCTTTCGGTTCCGTCGTCGGCTCCGATCTCTTCCATGGTGCCGTCCTTGGAGGGATCTGGGCGCCGGGACTCCCTCATCGGCTCCGAGGGGTTGAGTGGCATTGGACCCTTGTCCGACCCCATTCTCCCTCTTGGAGCTTCGACGCAGGTGAGTTCGACTCCTACATTGGCTTCGGAGCCATCTCTCTCGGTGCTGGGAAGGATTCCGGTCTCTTCGGAGCCGGAGCCTTCTCTGGTATCAGGAAGGGGCGCCTTCGAGGTCATGAGGAGTGTGCTGGCATCTGTGTCAGCCTCACAGTCAGTCTCAACGGCTCCTCCCCCCATGGTGCCTGCTCCTGCCTCTGCCCCTCCTCCAGACCCCAAGCGTGGGGCACAAGCGCTCCAGGGCACCCCATTGGGTGTATCTTCGTCTTCCGAGGCCTCTCCTGTTCATTCAGAGGAGCCCCCTTGAAAGAGGAAATGCAAGAGGAAGTATGTTGACGCCCCTGAGTCTGTCACTTCAGATACTGACTTGGAGGAGTCTGAAGGGTCCCCGAGATCCCCCTCTGAGGACGTCTCCTTCTCAGACATCCTTGAAATCCTTAGGCAGAGGGGGAACTGGACTACCCTTAACCCTTCCAAGGATGAGTCTGTATTCTTGGACGCGTTTGGTTCCCGACCCTCCACCTCCTGGGTGTCCTCCGCCTTTCGATCCACTGATGTCGGTGGTGGCTCGAAAGGTGTGGTCAGATCCAGACTCAATGGAACCAACTCCCCGTAGGCCCACAAAATTCATCACTGCCCCTCAAGACAAGCAATTTCTGACCAAGGGTGTTCCCGTGGATGCCATGGTGGTAGCAGCGGCCACTAAAAAGGAGTTGGCTGAAACTTCATCTGTCCATCCCACTAATAAGGAATCTAGGACGATGGACAGATATGGGAAGCGGATGTTTCCTCAGCGACCTTCTCCATGAGGTCTCTGAACTATTTGTGCCATTTTACCCGCCTTCAAAGGGATCTCCTTAAAGAGCTAGGAGATACCCTTCAAGATCCATCAGCTGCGGGGGCTCAGGCTAAGATTGCCTCCCAGCTGGCGACTCTAAATTCTGTAGTAAACTCCTCCATGCGGCTCATCTCTTATGCAGCCGATGGAGCGAGTAGGGCCGCAGGCACAGGTGTGGCTTTGAGGAGACACACTTGGATGCGGTTATGCAACTTTGCGGAACCCTTCAAGACGTCTTTCACCAACACCCCCTTTGATGGTTCTGCTCTGTTTGGACCACAGGTGAAGGATACCCTTACCAGGTGTGAGCAGGAAGGCAAGACTCTCTCTGCCATTGGAGTCCGTTTTTCCACTCCTTCAAGACCGTATCCCAAGGGTCAGAAGAGTGGGAAGATGTGGTTCCGGAAATCCCAGGGAGCCATGCCTGACACACGTGGAGAGTTCCCCTCCAGGGGCAGAGGAGGGGACAACAATAGATGCCGCCCTAGGGGCAGGGGGGGGTTCCGCAAAATCAGGGCCAAAGAGAATCCTTCTCTGACAAGCCATTCCAGCATCCCTGAAGTGCTGCCCGACTGTCTACCTTCGGAGGCAGTCGGGGGAAGATTATCGCTGTACCCAAAAGCCTGGCAAAGTATAACACAAGACAAACGGGTACTTTCTATCATATCCGAAGGCTACAAAATTCCTTTCTTTCGCACTCCACTCTTTTCCAACAAATTCCTTCCAGATGTTCCACCCAATCTAAGGGATCAAGCAGTTCAAGAAATTTCAAAACTGCTAAGAAAAAGAGCCATCCAGTCAGTCCCAGCAGACCAACAAGGATCCAGAACTTACTCGAGATTCTTTTTGGTACCAAAAAAGACCGGGGACTGGAGACCCATTCTGGATCTCAGCAGATTAAACAGGTCTATTCAAAGAACGAAGTTCTGGATGGTCACGCTACAGTCCATTTTACCCTTTCTGGGTCAGGACAATTGGATGTGCTCCATAGATCTTCAGGATGCATACTACCATATCAAAATGCACAGACGCTCCAGAAGATTCCTCCGCTTCCGGCTGGGAGCCAGTCATCATCAGTTCAGAGCGCTGCCCTTTGGTCTCACCACAGCCCCCAGGGTGTTCAAATATTTGACAGTAGTCACCGCTCACTTGAGACGGCAAGGATTCCAGGTGTTTCCATATTTAGACTGGCTCCTTACTGCAACCACCAGGCCTCACCTGCTGCTAGCCAGAGAGACTACACCATCCAAACGTGTTCTACTCTAGGCATCACAATAAATTTCGAAAAGTCTGCATTGTGGCCTTGTCAATCTATCAACTTTATAGGCGCAAATTTAAACACAAAGGACATGTCAGCGACTCTACCAGCAGACAGTGTGTTAGCCATTCGACTACATGTGCAGGTCTTATTAGGT
Source organism: Protopterus annectens (assembly GCF_019279795.1). Lineage (NCBI taxonomy): Eukaryota > Metazoa > Chordata > Ceratodontiformes > Protopteridae > Protopterus > Protopterus annectens. The sequence goes on along the minus strand of NC_056744.1, from coordinate 637,639,927 downwards.
TGCAAAAAGATTCAGGCCAGATTTGTCCTAAAAACATTGGGTCTCATGGCAGCGGCTATAATACTAGTTCCCCTTGCACGTTTTCACATGAGGATTCTTCAGTGGATGTTGTTCACACAATGGTCCTTCCAGCAACTCCCAATGTCTCACATGATAATGATCACACAATCATGCAAAAACCAACTTGTTTGGTGGATGGTTTCCCCATCATTACACCAGGGCAGACCATTCGTTCTTCCTCCTCCAGTAGCTACGGTGACCACGGACGCCTCCCTGATCGGGTGGGAGGGCATTTTCAGGGCAGAACAGTCCAAGGCACCTGGCAGCCTCACGAGTACCATCTGCATATCAATGTCTTGGAGATGAGAGCCATGCTTTTAGCGTTGCAAGCTCTTCAGAACTCTCTTCCCACCGGGACCATTGCAATTCAAACAGACAATATATCAGTGGTATCGTACTTCAACAAGCAGGGCGGAACCAAGTCATACCCCTTATGTCGAGAAGCACTCAGACTTTGGCAGTGGGCGATCTCTTCCCAATGGTTTCTGATAGCAGCGCAGATCCCTGGGAAGTCCAACGTTATAGCAGACAGGCTGAGCAGAGTAATTCTTATGCCTCACGAGTGGTCTCTCAATCAGACTGTGGTGGACAAAATCTTCTGCAAATGGGGTCAGCCTTGTTGCAACCTTTTTGCCACCCCCTTCAACAGCAAGTGCAACAATTTCTTCTCTCTCCTTCCTCTCCCCGGACACCTCCCCAGAGACGCTCCAGTTCACGATTGGCCCCAGGGGCATCTTTATGCATTCCCTCCATTTCCCCTGATTCCCAAACTAATTCAGAAAGCTACCACATTGGGATGCAAGATGATCCTCATTGCCCCTTACTGGCCTCGACAAATTTGGTTCCCTTTCCTGCATCATCACCTTCTGGAGCAGCCCTGGACCCAATTCCAGAACTCCTGATCCATCAATCGGGTGGGCTGCACCAATCTTTTCAATCTCTCCAGCTCACTTCTTGGTTTCTCCACTTTCGACCTTAGCCAGGCTTCCCAACATCTCTCATTCGGTGTGTGAAATCATCTTATCCTCGCATAAGTCGACCACTAGGAAAACTTATGCTAGCAAGTGGAAACGTTTTTCCTTATAGGCAGAGAACAGGAAGATAGATCCCTTTTCATCCCTGTGCACCATATTTTATAATTTCTAGCAGAACTTTTTCGAACAGGATCCTCTTCTGCCATGATTAGAGTTCAGCTAGATGCAATTTCAAACTTTCATACGGGCCTATCTGATTCCAGCATCATGTCCCATAAGCATTGTAAAGCCTTTCTTAAAGGGACCACTCTACTCAGGCCCCCAGTAAGAGATCCCCCGCCTCCGTGGGATCTGAATTTGATTCTAGCTTCCCTGATACTGCCCCCCTTTGAACCGGCAGCTTCCTGTTCCTTGAAGTTTCTTTCTTGGAAAAACCTTCTGAACTTCAGGCCCTTTGTGTTCGTCGTCCTTACCTAGTTTTTCACAGTGATAGAGTTTCTCTTCGGACTAACCCTTCCTTTCTTCCAAAGGTTACTTCTGATTATAATTTGAATCAGTCCATTGAACTACCTGTGTTCTTTCAAAATTATTCCAACAAGGCAGAATACAAGTTACATCAGCTGGACGTCCATAGACAATTACGCTTTTACTTGCATAGAACCAAGCAAATCAGAAAATCAGACCAGTTTTTCCTGTCTTACGCTGAGGGAAAACAAGGCATACCAGTGTCAAAAGTCACCTTGTCTAGGTGGTTGACTTCTACTATTACCTTTATATATCAGTTAAGAAATAAAGAGCTTCCTGCTAAACCCAAAGGTCACTCCACCAGAGCTCTAGCTACTTCTGTGGCTTTTCAGGCCAGATTGCCAATGGAAATTATTTGTGCGGCAGCTACATGGGCTAATCCACATACCTTCATTTCACATTATAAAGTGGATGTAGCTTCCAGAAGCAAAGCTGATTTTGGTTCCACTGTTCTGAAGAGTCCGTTCCGATGAGCCACCCAGGATTGAGGTGCTAGGGACGCTGTCCCAACCAGCAAGAATGAAGGCGAGATAGACAACTTAACATTAAGAAGTTATGTACCTACCATAACGTTCCATGTTAGTTGTCGTCTTCTCGCCTTCTTTCTTGCGCCCCACCCTCCATCCCCCTATCCTAGTAGACCGAGAAGAGTTCCTTGGATTTGTTGATCACTGGCTGAGTCTTCTGTGGCTATTACTTCTGTCAGTCTCTCCAGTAGGTTCCTGTATCCTGCTAAATTTACTGTATTATTATAATTGTTATTAGTTAGGTTACCAAACGAGATCTGAGTATCTAGCGCCAGGCATCATGGGATATAGGGGGGGGGGGCCTCGAGCCAGTAAGCAGCTCTCGAGCTTTTGAAGATGGCCGAGTCGGAGCCGAGGATTGGCTCCGAACCCAACCAGCCAGCAAGAAAGAAGGCGAGAAGACAGCTAACATGAAACGTTATGGTAGGTACATAACTTCTTATTCTTGACCCAAAAAATCCAACTTTAAGTCATAAACACAGGCCAATGACATGCAGCGAGGGTTCTATGTTTGACTTAGATGATGTCTCCGTACCATTGACTGCGTCTGTTGTTTTAGATGGACAACAGCAAAATAATGTGCCTACTGCTGATACTGCCGTACATTCTACTAACAACATGTCCTTAAATGTTTCAGCTTTTTCTTCTGTAACAAAAACTACTTCCTTCAATCATAATGGTACAAGTGAGGTTTTTTTAAATGTCCCGCCACCAGTCCAACTCAATGTGCTGGAGAAATTACCCACTTACAAACAAGATCAGGCCAGGGGGTGGTCCAAAGGAGGAAGAAGACATTACGAAGGTCCCCAAATGCATACCAAGTCGAGCCACTCACAATGCTAAATAATAGCATTGTGAACTTATCTTGTTTGGAACGTACTGCAGCAGACATTTCTTTCGAGTCATGGACTTAAGTTCATTCCTTCCTGTAAAGATAATATCGTAAAAGCACTTTAAAGATATTGTACAAGCACTTACAGATCTAAATATATTTACCTGCAATTTGTATCTAAAGTTGATTTTTCATGATTCATTGCCACTTGATATACAGGTATGCAGAAGGTCCAGTACTTTTGTCCCAATTAGTAATCCAGTGATTATAGCTTTCCATGATTTATGTGAAATACAGATTTATGCCTTGTATGAAAAGAGCGAGTTTAGAAAAATGTATAATCTTTTTAGAGATGAGGACAAAGCATTTTTTAAAATACAGGCTAATATCATAATTAAGGAAGCAGATGAAGAGGGAGCCGTGGTGGTAATGAATCGTGATGATTATCTTGTTTCCATGCGTGAACTGTTATCAGATAAGAAAGCTTTTAAAAAAAATCAGTAAGTGTGGCATTTCCAAGTTTATTCATAGTGCTAATATGTGTATTTATGATATGCAGCTTATGAATGACATCTCTGTTGATACATGTAATTATCTTAATGTTCCCTGTCCCATTGCTCCCATTTTGTATGGCCTACCTAAAATCCGTAAGTCCCTTTCCAACCTCCAATGGTGCCTATTCTATCGGGTAGGGGTTGGATTACTGAAGCAATATCTTGATATTTACAAAATATACTCGGTAAATATTTAATTTATGTGAAGCGCTTCATCAGGGACTTGGGAGATAGTTTCAGCTTTCTGAATGGTTTGTTTAATTCAAGCTGTAATTTAATATTTGCTACTCTTGATATTAAGTCTCTTTTTACTGTAAATCCTAACTAATATGGAATAGATGCTGAAGGTGAACTGAAAAGAAGGGAAATTGAAACTATATGTGAATTATTAGAGGTTTTCTTGGTTAATATTTTTGTTTGATGGGCAGTTCTGCCATCAGATTGCTGGTGTAGCAGTGGGTACTCCCATTGCTAGCACCTACACTAACGTCACCTTAACTAAATGGGAGGAAATGTATATTTTATAATGGCCCTGATCTTCTTTCGGCTGCTCCCATTAGGGGTCGCCACAGCAGGTCAACTGTTTCCATTTCTTCCTGTCCTCTGCATCTTGCTCTGTCACACCAACCACCTGCATGTCCTCTCTCACCACATCCATAAACCTTATCTTAGGCCTTCCTCTTTTCCTGGTACCTGGCAGCTTCATCCTTAGCATCTTTTTCCCAATATACTCTGCATCCCTCCTCAGCACATGTCCAAACCAACATAATCTTGCCCCTCTGGCTTTGTCTCCAAACCTTCCAACCTGGGCTGACCCTCTAATATACTTATTGCTAATCCTGTCCATCCTCGTCATACCCAGTGCAAACCTTAACATCTTTAACTCTGCCCCATCCAGCTCTGAATCCTGCCTTTTTGTCAATGCCACTGTCTCCAACCCATTTAACATAGCTGGTCTCACTACCCTCTTGTAGACCTTCCCTTTCACTCTTATTTATAATGGCCATGATAATATTAAATAAAATGTTGCCTTTTTTAAACGATTTGTCAACAATGCCTTTTTACTTTGGGGTGGCTCAAAGGATGAATTGAATGATTTTGTTACATATCTGAACTAAACCACAGAGTTTTCAAGCTTTGAAATGACATTGTCTAGGAGTGAAATTCATTTCTCAGATATCAGTTTGAAAATTGTTGGTTCTGAAATCGAAACTAGTATACTTAAGAAATCCGTGCATGCTAATAAATATTTACATAAAACCAGTATGCATGCTCAACATGTCTTTAACCGTTAAGAGCTCATTGTCTATGAGCAAGTCATTTAAATACAAATTCTGCTAGATGCATGGATCCAAATGTCCAAAATTACCTCAGAATTTAGGGAAAGAGGTTATGATCCATGTGTATTAGATAACATTAGGGATAAGGTGTTGTCAGAAGGGGGGAACAGAGCAAAGCCATATTTCTGTGGAAATAATACTTGCAACAATGTTAATTCTGCTAGAATCTAATGGATCATTATGGTATTTGATGACATATAGTAGATGTATTGATTCTGTAAGAAATATAATTATTAATAACTGTGATGTTCTATATGCATTACCTGAACTTAGAACACACACAGGATGATGTCCTAGTTTTGCCTGTAAGAACAGCCTAAGTCTTAGAAGTCAACTGTGTTATAAGGACATTCCTTCTCGGATTCGTTTAAAGTGTTATAAGTTAGGAACCTTGTCATAATTGTTCTGTTGTGACTATATTTGCAGCGATAATGTTTCTAAACATCTGTAACAACAAATTTTTACACTTAAATGTACTGCTACATGTAACACCCCTTCTATTATTTATTTGACTACATGTAAAAAATGTACTTGTTTTTATGTAGGTAAATCTGTCAGAAAATTGAAGGAAAGAATTACAGAACACAAATCTGAAGTACGTAGGGGAGTCATGACCAATGCTTTGGCAAAACATCCAATTGAAAAGGGTACACAGCATGAATTTGATTTTAAGGAACCCTGGAGGTGGGGATATTAATGAGTTAGAACTAAGAGAATGTGATTAGATTGTTCACATTTAGGCTGATTGTTTGCCTGGGGTTAATAAGATGGTCAGTATAAAACTTGGACATAAACAGTATAATTGAGAGAAAAGTTTTATATTTAGAAAGAAAATTCCTTCTTCGTTTCTTTGGTAGACATTTGTAAATATTTTTGAAAAATGTTTTTTATGTATATGTTTTTAAGGGTTTCTTTTTGTAATTGATTTTATGTTCCTATTGGTTGGGCCGTATGGTTGATGCTATATAATGTGGGTTTGTGAACTGTGATTTAGTATACTGATGAAGGATTTGTTAATCCAAAAGCTTTGTGCAATAAAGGTATGTTAAGTTGTCTATCTCGCCTTCATTCTTGCTGGATGGGTTCGGAGCCGACCTCGGCTCCGACTCGGCCACTCTAAAGCTCGAGAGTTGGTTCCACCGGCTCGAGGCTCCCCTTATATCCCACAATGCTAGGCGAGAGTTACCTCAGATCTCGTTTGCCGCTACAGCTTCGAGGTTGGTTTTTCTACCGGTTCCTGGTAAGTTTTAGCTTTTTCTATAAAAGTTACTCTTGTTTCCCCTTTTAGTTTAATTATTCCTAAATTAGTGTAGTTCATTAAACTCTATCCCGAACCTATTTCTTCCCGTTTCTTGTCAAAAGAACTTTTAGTTCTTCCCTTGGGCCTTAGGCCTTCCCTTCCCTAGGGAGTGTTTGTGTAGTACTACTGCTTATTGTACTTATTTTTAGTATATTTTACTATAATTGTGTTTTTGACAGGGTATAACTGGTGTGTTTGAGTGTGTGTTTGTGTTCACCAGTTAGGCTATGTCTAAAGAAGCAAAGGTCTCCGGATTCAAGAAGTGTGATGCGTGCTGTCAGAAAATGTCTCTGACAGACGCTCACACTTCTTGTGTCTATTGTCTGGGGCCTTTGCACCTGCAGGACTCCTGTGCTGTCTGCCATGGCTTCAGCCCCAGGGTCCTGCAGGAAAGAAAAAACAAGCTCATTTTGAGAGGCTTGTTGAAGCCTGAGGATTCCCTGTCTGTCTCAACAGGGAAGCCCTCCAAGGCATCGAGGTCTTCGGCTCCGGCTTCTGAGCCGAGACCTCAGGTTGTTCAACCTTTGCCTTTATCGGCTCCGGCTGGAGCCGATAAGACTCAGTCCACAGTTTCTGTGGCTCCCTCGGCTCCGGCCGGGGCCGAGGTTATCGAGGTACCTGTGTCGGCTCCGACAAGACCTTCGGAGCCGACAACCAGAAAGAGGTCTAGGTCACCTTCTCTTGGCTCCGTTCATTCGGCTCCAGGTTCTCCCCTGCTGTCTGAACGGAGCCAAAGGTCTCATTCCTCTAGGTCATCGAGGTTGTCCGATCATGACCTTCAGAGGGTGGTGAGTCGACTACTCAAGTCTGAGGCACTGGCCCAGATGCTTCAGAGCCCGACTCATCAGTCGGTGCCTGTCCCGTCCATCAACTCCTTCATCCTTCGACTCTCTTGAGCACGGAGCCGGGTCGTGTCGGAACCGAGACTGTGGTCACCTCGGGCCGAGACAATTGTCTTCGGCTCCGTCGTCGGCTCCGTTTTCTTCCATGGAGGAATCTCGGCGCGGACTTCCCTCGTCGGCTCCGAGGGGTGAGTGGCATCGGACCCTTGTCCGACCCCCTCTCCCTCTCGGTGCTTGGCGCTGGTGAGTTCGGCTCCGACATCGGCCTCGGAGCCATCACTGTCGGTGCCGAGGGGTTCTTAGCTCCTCGGGCTGGGACCTCTGGCTCTGCCTGACAGGGGTGCTTTCGAGGTCATGCGGAGTGTGTTAGAGCCTGGCTCTACTCCACAGTCGGCTCCGTCAGCCCCTCCCTCTATGCTGCCTCAGGGTAAGTCGACTCACTCCCTCATCCCGGACCGCAGAGAGCCAACTCCTCAGGAGCCCCTGTGGGATTTCATCCTCTTCGAGGCCTCTCCTGATTTGGCAGAAGAGCCCCTCGGAAGAGGAAGTGCAAGAGGAAGCACATTGACTCACCTGAGTCTATCACGTCCGACACAGATCTGGATGATTCTGAGGGTTCCCCCCGTTCCCCTTCTGAAGATGTCTCTTTTGCAGACATTCTGGAGATCCTTAAACAGAGGGGAAATTGGCCAGCCCTCAACCCTTCGGAGGACGAATCTGTGTATCTTGAGGCGTTTGGCTCTCGTCCTTCCACCTCCTGGGTGTCCCCCCCTTGACCCCCTCATGCAGGTGGTTGCTAAAAAGGCATGGGCGGCTCCTGATTCAGTGGACCCCACTCCCAGGAGACCCTCCAAATTCATCACAGCTCCAGCAGACAAGGAATTTTTATCAAAAGGAGTCTCTGTGGATGCTATGGTGGTAGCTGCCGCCACAAAGAAGGAACTGGCTGATCCTTCAGTGCCTGTCCATCCACCTAACAAGGAATCTAGGTCCATGGATAGGTACGGGAAGCGGATGTTCTCCTCAGCGACATTTACTATGCGTTAGCTGAATTACCTGTGCCATTTCACTTTCGTCTTCAAAGGGACTTGATCAAAGAAGCGAGTGAAATGTAAGAACCCTACAGCTGCGGGTTTCCAAGAAAAATGAACACGCAGCTGGCTATCCTTAATTCTATTTCCAACTCCTCCATGCCTCCTCTCTTATGCGGCCGATGGAGCGAGCAGAGCGCAGGAACAGGGGTAGCCTTACGTAGGCACGCCTGGATGCGGCTATGCAATTTTGCGGAACCTTTCAAGGCGTCTTTCACGAACTCCCCTTTTGATGGATCATCTCTTTTTGGTCCACAAGTGAAAGAAACCCTGACTAGGTGCGAGACTGATGGCAAGACCCTTTCTGCCGTCAGTCCGTTTTCTACTCCTTCTAGGCCTTACCCCAAAGGCCAGAAGGGGAAAGATGTGGTTCCGTAAACAATCCCAAGGGACTTCGCCTGGCCGACAGAGTCGGTTCCCGCCAGAGGCAGAGGGGGAACAACAATGGTAGACGTAAGCCCTAGAGGCAGAGGGTCCGCAGAACCAGGGCAATCGAGAAGCGTTCTCCGATAAGCCCTTTCAGCATCCCTGAGGTGTTGCCCGGCTGCCCATCTTCGAGGCAGTCGGGGGAAGATTGTCACTGTACCCAGAAGCCTGGCTATCCTTGACACAAGACAAATGGGTACAGTCCATCATTTCCGAAGGCTATTCTATCCCCTTTCTTCGTTTTCCAAATCAGTCAAAAAAATCCCTTCCAGATGTCCCACCCGCTCAAAGGGATATAGCAGCTTTGGAAATTTCAAAACTGCTTGCAAAAGAGCTATTCAGCCAGTGCCAGCAGACCAACTAGGATCCGGAATCTACTCAAGGTTCTTTTTAGTTCCAAAGAAAACAGGGGACTGGAGACCAATTTTGGATCTCAGTATCTTGAACAGATCGGTCAAGAAAACAAGATTTCGGATGGTCACGCTGCAATCCATTCTTCCCCTATTGGGAAAAGGAAACTGGATGTGCTCTATAGACCTTCAGGACGCGTACTATCACATAAAAATGAACAGACGCTCCAGAAGATTCCTCCGCTTCAGGCTGGGAACCAGTCATTTTCAATTCAGGGCCCTGCCCTTTGGTCTCACCACTGCCCCGGTGTTTACCAAATGCATGGCAGTGGTAGCTTCTCACCTGAGCCGACAAGGATTCCAGGTGTTTCCATATTTGGACGACTGGCTCCTCACAGCTCCCACCAAGCATCTCCTTTTGATGGCCAGAGATTACACTTTTCGCGTCTGTCAAGAACTGGGTATCTCAATAAATTGCGAAAAGTCTGTTTTGTCGCCTTGTCGTACTATTACCTACATAGGCGCAAATTTAGATACTGTAAACATGTCTGCAACACTAACGAACCAAAGGATATCAGACATTCAAAAATTGGTGTCTCTTCTTCTCAACAACAACAGAGCCAAGGCCAGGTTAGTTCTAAAGGTGTTGGGAATCATGGCAGCGCCATACCTCTCCTCCCATTGGCCAGATACCACATGCGGATCCTTCAGTGGATGCTTTTTCTCAATGGTCATACCAGGAACTTCCAATGTCTCACACCATTATGATCACGCAAGCGTGCAAAAGCATCTCATGTGGTGGATGTCTTCCCCCCAGCTCCTGTTGGGGAGACCATTTGTTCCACCTCCTCCGGTTGCTACTCTGACAACGGATGCCTCCCTGATCGGGTGGGGGCATTATCAGGGCAGGACAGTCCTGGGCACGTGGCAACCAAGCGATTGCCACTTGCACATAAATGTTCTGGAGATGAGAGCAGTGCTTTTAGCGTTGCAAGCCCTTCAAGACTCTCTTCCCTTGGGAACGATTGCAATCCAGACAGACAATATGTCTGTAGTGTGGTACATCAACAAACAAGGCGGAACCAGATCATACCCCCTGTGTCGAGAAGCACTCAGACTGTGGCAATGGGCGATTTCTTCTCAGCGTTTTCTGATAGCAACGCACATTCCCGGGAAGTCCAATCACATTGCGGACAAGTTGAGCAGAGCTATTCTCATGCCTCACGAGTGGTCTCTGAAAGACTCTGTAGTGAGAGAGATATTTCTCAAGTGGGGTCAGCCTTGCTGCGATCTTTTTGCTACTCCCCAAAACAGCAAGTGCAGAGAGTACTTCACTCTATTCCCTTTACCAGGCCAACCCAGCAGGGACGCGCTAGTCCAAGTTTGGCCCCGGGGACTTCTGTATGCATTTCCTCCTTTCCCACTGATCTCTCAAGTAATACAGAAAGCTATCGCTCAGAAGGCCTCATTGATCCTCATTGCTCCTTACTGGCCTCGACAAGTGTGGTTCCCCTTTCTACATCGATTTCTTTTGGGGCGACCGTGGAATCTGGACCTAGTTCCAGATCTTTTGATCCATCAGTCGGGTCAGTTTCATCGCTCCCTTCCCTCTCTGAACCTCACTGCTTGGTTCCTCCACTTCCAACCGTAGCCAGGCTTCCTCAATTATCTCACTCTGTTAGAGATATTTTGATAGCTTCCCATAAATCTTCCACTAGAAAGATTTATTTGAGTAAGTGGAAACGCTTCTCATATTGGGCACAAGGAAAGGACATAGATCCTTTCACGCTTCCATCCAACTAGTCCTTGATTTTCTAGCTGAACTCTTCCATGCAGGTTCATCTCCATCTACTCTTAAGGTTCAATTGGCAGCTATTTCTAATTTCCATGTGGGTATTTCTGAATCTGCCCTAATGTCCCACAAACTCTGCAAAGCCTTTTTGAAAGGAGTTTTTCTTCTCAGACCTCCTGTAAGAAATCCTCCTTCTCCTTGGGACCTAAATTTAGTTCTTGCTTCTTTGATTCTCTCCCCTTTCGAACCTGCAGCTTCATGTTCCTTAAAGTTATTATCATGGAAAACTCTCTTTCTGGTGGCTATCACATCAGCTAGAAGAATTTCAGAACTTCAAGCACTCAGTTGTCGTTCTCCTTACCTTGTGTTTCATAAGGACAGAGTTTCCTTCGAACTAACCCGTCCTTTTGCCTAAGGTGGTTTCAACATCAAATCTAAACCAATGCATTGACCTTCCTGTCTTTTTCCGGAGTATTCAAATAGGTCTGAACAAAAATTACACTACCTGGATGTTCATCGTCAATTAAGGTACTACTTGGACAGGACGAAACTATTCAGAAAATCTGATCAGCTGTTTGTCTCCTATGCGGAAAGCAGAAAGGGACTTCCAGTTTCAAAGGTATCTTTATCCAGATGGCTAACATCTCTGATTACCCTTGTTTATGAGATTAGACACCAAAACTGCCTAATAAACCTAAAGCCCATTCCACCAGAGCTTTGGCTACTTCTCTAGCCTTCCAAGACAGACTGCCTATTGACACCATTTGTGCAGCGGCTACTTGGGCTACTCCTCACACTTTTATTTCCCATTATAAGTTGGATTTAGCTTCTAGGCATGGAGCTAATTTTGGTTCCACTGTTCTCAGGAGTCTGTTCCGTTAGGCCACCCGGGACAAGGTGCTAGGGACGCGGTCCCATCCAGCAAGAATGAAGGCGAGATAGACAACTTAACATATAGAAGTTATGTTCTTACCATAACGTTCCATGTTAGTTGTCTTCTTCTCGCCTTCTTCTTGCGTCCCACCCTCCTTCCCCCTGGCCTGGACAGACCTAGAGGAGTTGTGATCGTGACCTCTCTTTCTACCACCTCTTTCTTAAGACATATGCTGTTGGGCATATTTTCTGGGTCAGGATGTAGGTCACCCTTCTTCTTCCTGTTGTTAGAGGTGGACTCTGTTTTACAGTTATTCTGTTACTATTATAAGCTGGGGTTAGCTTACAAACGAGATCTGAGGTAACTCTCGCCTAGCATTGTGGGATATAAGGGGAGCCTCGAGCCGGTGGAACCAACTCTCGAGCTTTAGAGTGGCCGAGTCGGAGCCGAGGTCGGCTCCGAACCCATCCAGCAAGAAGAAGGCGAGAAGAAGACAACTAACATGGAACGTTATGGTAAGAACATAACTTCTATTTTTATAGCGTTGTGGAGTCCTCCTTTCTCTCAGCCCCAGCTAAGGCCTACCAGCTCCCACTCACAGGTTTATCAGCCAGGCCTTGTGAGATTGGCAGAGGACCTTATTTCCATTGTTAGAGGCATGCAACCCCCTTCTGAATCCTTCCTAGGAAAAAGAAATTCCCTTCCAGATGTCCTTTCTGATCCCTTTGAGTCAGATGAGGATTCTGACCAGGAGGATTCTGTTTTTGAAGAGTGCCCCCTCCACTGCATCCTTTGAAAACTCAAACTCTAAGGACAATCTGGCTTCTGCTTCCCCTTTTGAGGACTTATCTTTTGGGGAAACACTGCACACTTTGAGGGAACATTTCCAGTGGGAAGCCCAGGATTACCCTCAGTCCAAGAAAAGGATTAGGGAATTTCTTAACCTCCAAGAATATAAAGCCCTCACCATTCCTCCTGTTCTGGAAGTTGTGGATGACATCTCTCTGGACTCTTCCTTGAAGCCAGACTCCCTCCCTTTTTCCCCTAGAAAATCAGACCAATTTTATAGGTTTTTGGATTCTCATAAGCATCTCTTTAAGAAACCTACAGCTGACCCACAGGTCGTGACCCAGCCCCAAAGGAGCCAGAGCTAGTTCCTTCCAGAAATCCTTTGACCACATATAAAGAAGGTAGGGCCCTAGATAGATTTGGCAAAAACGTTTAGACTTCTGCCACCATATCTATGAAGGCATTAAACTGCCAGTTCCACATGGTAGAATACCAGGAGACTTTACTGGATTAGATGAGACAGAAGCTCACGACTTTAGAGAACAAGGTGCTCTCTAAGGGGTTATTGGACCTTGCAATTCCAGATCCCGGCTAGCAGAACATTCCCTCCTCTATGGGGATGAAGCTATGGAAGCCGTTAGCAGGGCTTGCAGCTACAGGCTCTGTAATTAGGAGACGCACATGGTTGAGGGAACAGGATCTCCCAGAGCACATCATATCAAATCTCTTCGATGCCCCCTTGGACAAGGAGTTCCTCTTTGGCCCCAAACAGAAGCTGTGCTGAAAAAAAATGGAAGATAAAGCCAAGTCGATGCAGACTGTTAAAGATTTCCTGCAAATGCAGCCCCCTCGTTTCAGTAGAAACTATCCTTCTAAGCATTGCTCTAAGGCTAGGCAAAGAAAGCCATGTAGGGAAAGGAGCCAGAGGCTGCACCAAAGATCCAGGCAATGGCATTCAGAAACCTCTAAGCCAGGGAGTTACAGGCAACAGGGCCCTTGCAGGGAACAATCCTGACTCTTTCATGATAGATTTCCCTCCCTTTCTTTCTCCCAGATTTGGAGGATGGCTAGCATTTTTCCTAGGGAATTGGTCCCTCATAAGTTCAGACCAGTGGGTGCTAAACAATTAGGGGGCTACAAGCTCAAATTCAAGCAGCCCAAACTAAAGGGCAGAGGCTGTTTCCCAAATAGAGATTCTATATGCCCAGGGCTCAGTGGAAACAGTCCCAGAGCACCAAAAGGAAGAAGTTTCTACTCCAGACTCCTCTTAATTCTCAGGAAGAAAGACACATGGCGGCTTATACTGGACCGGTCTGCCCTCAACCAATTCATATAGGTCCCAAAATTCAAGATGTTGGCCCTTCAAAAACTCTTGCCCTTGATTTCTTCAAAGGCTTTCATGGTTACCATAGATTTAAAAGGCGCATACCTACATATCCTCCTAGAGGAATTGCACAGAAGATTTCTGTCCTTCAGAGCAGGTACCAAGCACTATCAATTTTGTGGTCTGCCCTTTGGCTTGTCTACTGCTGCCAGGGTCTTAACAAAATGCTTAGCCCCTCTAATTGCCTTCTGCAGAACAAAGGGGGTGCAAATTTACCCCTGTCTGGGCACTTGCCTTATCCAGCCTGGAAAAACTCAACTCAGACTTAATGTTCACCCAAAACCTCTCAACCTCCCTGGGGTTCACCATAAATCATCAAAACTCCCAAACAGACCTGACAACCAGAATTGTATTCTGGGGCCCTGCTAGATTCCACACTCCAAAAGGCATCCTTACCTCCAGACAAGGACTCCTTCCTGACTCTGTACTTTCAAAAAGTCATGGACAGGGACTTTTTCATAGCCAGGGAATACATCAGGGTTCTGAGGTACATGGCTTCTTGCATCCTTATGATTTCCCTGGCCAAGCTACACATGAGGAAACACCAGTGGTACCTCAAGAATGTGTGGTGCCAGCATTCACAACCACTCTAAGCCAAGATCAAACTGATTCCTTGCCTCTAGGAGGAATTTGCATGGTTGGCCACAACTTGCTCCCTCAACCCGAGTATCCCCCCTTCAGATTCCCCTCCCAGGCGCAACCACTGATCACAGATGCCTCAGAGGTAGCCTGGGGTGCACACTTCAGCCACTTCCAAACGCATGGGACATGAAACCCCAAGCTCAGAGACAAACACTTGAACTTAAAGGGATATGGCAGTCCAGAAAGATCTACTAACCTTCAGAGAGAAACTGAAACCAGGTTGCTAGTGGTGAAAATGGGAAATACCACAGCCACGTGATACTTAAGCAGGGTGGGAACTTTTTCCTACCCCCTCCTGTCATCTAGCAAAGGATGTTTGGGGAAACAGCACACTCCATGGGGTTACACCTTTTGGCACAGTACCTGCAAGGTGTGCACAGCCAGTTAGCAGACCACCTTAGCAGAAGTCTGTCAGCTCCCCACGAGTGGCAACTGCATTGGGTAACCTTTCTCAGCATAGCCAAAAAAAGGGGAATTCCTCACATAGACCTCTTTGTCACCAAGCAAAATACTCTGTTAAACATTGTGTCTTTAAATACAGTAAGAAAGCCCATATATCAATTAATTATTCAATTACACAAGTAACAATGAGCTTACAAACATTAAATAACGTCTTTATCTAAAAACCCATATCCTGGACAAACATTTATTTCAAGATTAAGATTCCCTAGGGGACAATGTTCTGAAATTTAAAATAATTTTATTTTCCAATATATTCCATTTCTGAGCAAAATTGCACCCCCACTCCCCACCCCAGGAAGAAAAGGCTGTGCTAGTAAACTGACCTTTGTGAACCTTATGAAAATGTTCAGTTATTGGACTTTTGAAATTCCTGATGTTCTTTGTGTTTCACTGTTGCAGTCATTACATTTGGGTTATCCTGCTGGCAGGTTGCCCTCAGTCGGCCTGAATTCCAAAGTCTTGAGTCCTGCGTCGGTTGCTGTCAGCTCCTCCCTGACGTCAGATCGTCAGAGGTATAAAAGATGCAGCCGGCACCATTTTATTTTCTTGCCGCGTGGTGCCTGAAGCAGAAGCAGTTCGCAAGTGCCGGTCGGCCGACTCCTGAGATTTTCGTGTTAGAGTTTCAGATCCGAAGTCTTCATTAAAAGCTAAGTACCCCGTTGGGGAAATGTTTTTCTTGCTCCAGACCGATGTCAGAAAAAGTTAATTGTATTTCTTTTGGGAAGCAAATACCTCATAAGGACTTTCATTCTTACTGTATTCCTTGCCTAGGCCCTGGCCACGATGTTGCTAGTTGTCGGTTTTGTGCTAGATTTAACCAACGCACTATTAAGCGTCAGTGCGATTTTGCATTAAGCTATTTTGGGCGAAGATTTAATTATATAATGTCGTTGGAAAGCCGTCCGACTACCGGAGTTAACAAAAAAACGCAAAGAAAAAGGCAGGCAACCGAGGTCCAAAACTGACGACGAAGCTTCTCCTAAGCAAGTCGCCGGTTCTCAGTGAGGCGCTTTCGCAGCCCCTGACACCTGCTACTTTGGAGTCACAGGCTGCTACCGACTCCCACGTGGAGTCGGCCAGGCCACAGGAAACTCAAGGTATTGGAGCCTTGGAGATTATTCCCTCAGATGGGTCGGGAGCCGCTGAGCAGGCATTAGCTTCTGAGGGTGTATTCAGACCTAAACAATTATATATTAAACCGACTTCAAAGACTAAAACACCTTTAAAGGCAAAGAAACAAGTTCACCAGTCACAAGGACAGGCCTCCATGCCCAAAAAACAGATGCTCAAAATGGCCAAAGACTTAATTACCTTGATCAGGGGTTCCCATCCCCCTCCTGATAAGAGACCTAGGCAAGAGACAGACTATGAATCTTCAGATCAGGTTTCCATTTCTTCTGATTCCTCTTCTGATCAGGAATACTCTCTTCCCTCCCATGAGGATTCTGATGCTGAAGAATCAATTCCTTCAGCTTCTCCTCCTGAGGACTACTCTTTTGGGGAAACCTTGCATACCATGAGGGAGCACTTCCACTGGGAGAGCCAAGATTTTTCAGAATCTAAGAAAAGGCTCAGAGACTTCCTTTTACTACCCCAACACAGGCCTCTAGCTATTCTACCTGTGTTGAACATTGTAGATGTGTTCTCAGAGTCTAGTCTGACCCCTGATTCTTTACCTCCAACTCCTGTTAAGCCGGACAAATACTACAGGGTCCCTGATTCTCATAAATTCCTTTTCAAAAATCCTAGTGCAGACCCAGAAACTATTTCTCAGGGTCAAAAAGGGGTCAAGGCTCCTACTGCAAAAAATCCTACCCCCTCTGACAGGGATTCTAGGGCGCTGGACAGATGGGGGAAAAGATTTACACATCCGCTACTTTGGCTATAAGGGCCTTAAATTGCCAGTTTCATATGCTCAAATATCAGCAATATATCATGACACTGCTTAAACAGAAAATGATGGCAAATTCTGAATGTGCAGAAAACAAAGAAATGCAGGATTTATTGCATCCTGTTGAACAAGTTGGAAAGCATACTTTGCAATGTGGGTTTGATTCTCTGGAGGCCTCCTGCAGGGCTGCTGTTACGGGTTCTGTCATTAGGAGGCATGCTTGGTTAAAGGAACAAAATCTGCCTGACCATGTTAAAGCAAAATTATTGGATATTCCTTTACAACATGATACCTTGTTTGGTGTTAAGGCAGAAGAGGTGTTGGAGGACAAAGCTAAATCTATGCAAACGGTCAAGGATTTCTTACAGGTACAGCCACCTAGATTTAGCAGACGCTGGCCTACAAAGAATTGGTCCTTTCCAGTCTCAGACAGACCTCAAAGGGGGAGATCACAGCCGCAAGGATCCTACAGGTCTAAGCAGTGGAGTGCTTCTACCTCCAAAGGTGGAGAAGACAAATCACAGTCATACAGGAAGCAGTCCCAATGACTTCCCCCTGCCTGCGCCAAGCACTTATCTTCTGGCAGCACCCTTAGGGGGGAAACTAGCACTTTTTTGTCAAAATTGGCACATTATAACCCAGGACAAATGAGTTCTAGACAGTGTCACAAGGCTACAAGTTTCATTTCCATACCCTGCCAAAGGCAAACGGTTGGCCAGACCTGCCAAAAAAATCAATGGGCAGAGGCTCAAAAACTAGTCGCAGCTCTCATGGACATGAGGGCTATTCAAAAAGTACCACAGCAAGAGCAGGGACAAAGATTTTACTCAAGACTGTTCTTGGTACCCAGAAAGGGCAAAGCATGGAGGCCAATACTGGACCTATCTATACTAAACACTTTCCTGGATATACCAAAATTCAAGATGTTGACCTTACAGCAGCTTCTGCTCATGCTGGGCAAGCAAGGCGTGGCTCGTGACTTTAGACCTAAAAGAGGCATACCTGCATGTCCCAATCAGACAATCATGCAGAAGATACCTCAGATTCAAGGCTGGCTCAAAGCATTACCAATTTTCTGCACTGCCCTTTGGCTTATCTACTGCGCCCAGGGTCTTCACAAAGTGCCTGGCACCAGTAATTGCTTACTGCAGACAAAGAGGAATACAAATATATCCTTACTTGGACGACTGCCTCATACAAGCAGAGAACAAGGACATTCTACTACAGCATCTGACTTTTGTGATAAGACTTTTAACATGCCTAGGGTACACAGTCAACAAAAAGAAATCAAAACTAGTACCCTCTCAAGAGATAATATTCCTGGGTGCAAGCTTAAATACAACTGCCCAGATGGCTTATCTCACTCCAGGCAAACGAAGGCAACTGACTATCTATTTCAAGGAAATGGCAACAAAGGCCCAGATATCTGCAAGAAAATTTCTGCAGGCTTTGGGCTTCATGGCATCCTGCATCTTACTAATTCCATATGCAAGACTGCATATGAGGAAAATTCAGTGGTACCTAAAAAGTGTCTGGACACAACATTGTCACAGTCTGGAAACAATGATTACTCTAATTCCCTGCCTGCAACAGGAATTTCGATGGTGGGCAAAGGCTTGTCACCAAAACAAAGGACAGCCATTCTCACTACCCCCAGCCAGGCAGAGCCTAACGACAGATGTATCTGATTATGCCTGGGGGGGCACACATGGCAGGAAGAGGCATTCAGGGCACCTGGTCCACAAACCAAAAGCATTTACATATCAGTCAAAAAGATGCTAGCTGTTCAAAATGCCCTGACAGCCTTCAAGAACCTACTTCATCCAGGACAACTACTGATAGACAACACCACGGTCAATGTGGTACATAAACAAGCAGGAGGGCACTCATTCTTATCCCCTGTGCAGACTGGCCATGGCTCTGGGGCACAGCATTGACTTACCAAGTTCATCTGCAGGCAAAATTCCTGCCAGGAAAGGAAAATACTCTGGCAGATGAACTAAGCAGAAACCTCATGGATCCCCACGAGTGGCACCTGGATCCACAAGTCTTCAGCATGATAACAATGAAATGGGGATGCCCGGACATAGATCTATTTGCCTCCCCTCAAAACAATCAACTAAAAAGATTCTGCACAAGGACTTACCACAGACAAGCTTGGAAAGTGGATGTCTTATCTTTCAAATGGACAAACCTATCAGTATATGCCTTTCCTCCACTGCCTCTCCTCCCCAAGGTACTCCTAAAGGTCAGGCAGGAGAAACCAAAAATGATTCTGATTGTCCCAGACTGGCCACGCCAGTACTGGTATCTGATCTTAAGGAACCTGTCCCAATGCCCAGCCTGGATCTTACCTCAAATACCTCATCTACTGTCCCAGCAAAACAATCAGATTCTGCGCAGCCAACTCAGGGCCCTAAACCTGGCAGCATGGTGGATAATGTAACCATACAAACCACACCTCTCAGTAAAGCTGTGATGGATGTCATTTTAGAGGCCAGAAGGCCTAGTACCAGAAAATCCTATGCTGGGAAATGGAAGAGATTTTGCGCTTGGAACCAAGCTCAAGGAACTGGTACAGCTGTCCCAAATATTCCTCAGATTTTGCAATATTTAACTGAGATGCTGGACAAAGGCCTATCTTTCTCATCAATTAAAATCCATGCCTCTGCCATTTCAGCTCGTTACAATACAGAGCCACCACTCTTTTCTCATCCTTTATTAAGACAGTACCTCAGAGGAGCCAAAAACTTAAGGCCTCCAAGGAGAATGCCAATACCTGCATGAGACCTCAATTATGTCTTGGAAAAACTCACCTTACCTCCTTTTGAGCCAGCTGCTACTGCGGACATAAAGTTCTTATCTTGGAAAACAGCTCTGCTTCTAGCAATAACTTCTGCAAGACGAGTTTCAGTGCTACAGGCTCTCATGGCTGTGGAACCCTTTATCATTTTCTATCCAGACAGGATCTCTCTGAGAACAAACCCTATATTTATGCCTAAGGTGATATCCAGTGTAGCCCTTAACCAAACAATTCATTTGCCAACCTTTTATCCAAATCCACAGAACAAGGGGGAGAAAATTCTGCATTCTTTGGACGTACACAGACAACTTAGATTCTACTTGGACAAAACTAAAGTTTTCAGAAAGACAGAGAAATTACTAGTGGCATATGCCACAGCATCACAAGGAAAGGCTATCTCCAAGCAGACCATTTCAAAGTGGATAGGTCACTGCATTCGTTTCTGCTACTCACAGCATGGCAAACCAGTGCCTAAGAGCATTAGGCTACATTCAACAAGAGCTGCAGCCACTTCTGCAGCCTTTCTCAGGGGAGTACCAACCAAAGACATTTTGGAGGCTGCTACTTGGAGTTCAGTGCATACCTTTACAAAACATTACAATCTGCCTCTTTACTCTAAATCCAGGGCAGGCTTTGCCACTGCAGTTATGCAGGGCCTCATAGCCGCTCCTAATGCTGTTTAGCTCCAGCCCCCCAACCATAGCTTTGGGACTCAACCTAAATGTAATGACTGCAACAGTAAAACACGAAGAACATAGTACAGTTGTGTACACTTACCATAAATGTAGATGTTCGAGTGTATTCACTGTTGCAGTCCAGGTTACCCACCCGCCATTCCCCTTATTTTTGCTGGAACTTATCTTTACTTCTCTAATCTATGCAACCTAGGTGGTGTATTTGCATATAGATGAAGGTAAAGCTTATTTTGGTGCATATATGTTTTATTTACATAATTTTAGCCTACCTTTTTGGGGGCACCTGACATCTGGGGCAAGAAAAAATAAATAAAATGGCATCGGCTGCATCTTTTATACCCCTGACGACCTGACGTCAGGGAAGAGGCAACAGCAACCGACGCAGGACCCAAGACTTTGGAATTCAGGCCAACTGAGGGCAACCTGCCAGCAGGATAACCCAAATGTAATGACTGCAACAGTGAATACACTCAAACATTTACATTTATGGTAAGTGTACACAACTGTACTTTCCTAATGTCACCTAAATACTCCAATATACAGATGTTAACTTTCTGTTTAGTCTGACCCACGTACCACTTGGAGTTGGTACAGGCACATCCCACTATTTATACCACCCCATAAGACTCACAAACCTATCTTTGGAAATAAAATTCTTTCCATTAATTAGTCCATGTTAAATTTCTTGCTAAAAGGCGCACCTTGCAGTGTCCACAGGCAAATGTACCTCTAAAATTTCAGGGTACCACATTTAATCTTTTGTTCAAAACTTAGCACTTCCTTTAAATTATAGAATCTACTATATGAAAATGTGTGTAGGAAATAACGTACTGACTATTTCATCAAAACAAACCAAGTGCTAGCAATCTGAAACTATTCTTTCCATGGTGAGAAGGAAGAATATTTAGTTGCAAAAAACATTTTTTCGTTATCACCCGCTCACTTAAAATTTTGCTCAAAATAAATATTACTCTTTTTTTCTGTTGTACTAATAACTCCATCAAGTTTCATTCTAGACTTAGTCAGCTGTTCAATGAAATAACCACATTCTAACAATCTTATGTATTTCCCCTTAAACTTACTTCAAGTCCTTCTTCAGAAGAATTGGTACATATCCTTCTCATTTCCCCAAATTGTAAAGAATCCAGCAAATGTGGTGAATGCATACTAGAAGAAATAAAAAAAAAATAAATAAATAAGCATCCAATGACATATTTGATTGTGAGTTTTATGGGGTGGTATACCTAGTGGGATGTGCCTGTACCAACCCCAAGTGGTATGTAGGTCAGACTAAACAAAGTTAAAATCCGTACGTTGAGCATTTGGGTGATATTAAGAACAGGAATTTCCCGTAGCTGAACATTTTCATAAGGTTCACCAAAGTCTGGACACCGTTCTTTCTTTAGTGTATTAACACAGCCTTTTCTTCTAAGGGGTTCAGTTTTATTCAAAAATTGAATACATCGGAAAATAAAATGATTTTAAATTTCAGAACTTTGTCCCCTTGAGGTCTTAATCTTGAAACAGTTGTTTGT
The DNA here is from genome assembly GCF_019279795.1 of Protopterus annectens. Lineage (NCBI taxonomy): Eukaryota > Metazoa > Chordata > Ceratodontiformes > Protopteridae > Protopterus > Protopterus annectens. Next base: position 637,618,239 of record NC_056744.1, on the reverse strand, counting down.
CCGTGATGAGGATTTTTAGATAAAAAATTATTTAATGTTTTGAGCTAAATTTAATTAGTTTAAGCACATTACTAACTGTGTAATTGAATAATTAATTGATATATGGGAATTCTTCCTGTATTTAAGGTGCATTGTTTAACTGATTGAATTATCCTGAAAAGGCGAATTGCCAAGGTAACAAATCAGCATTAAGCTAGTGGTGGTTGAACAGCTTGGCTTCTTTTGTTTGTCGTATTGAGTTTGTTGGTGATTTGGTGGCAGAAAAGAAATTTAGTCTGGAAGACAGACTCCTCCTCATTCCCATGGACAGGACTCTTGATCTGTGCCTTCCCTCCAATCCCTGTGCTCACCAGGGTGCTCTTAAAGATAAGGGAAGAGTGCCAAAGGTGGCAGTTATAGCCCCAGACTGGACCAGGCAGCATTGGTACCCTCTGCTGCTCAGCTTAACCAACACAAAACCATGGCAGCAGCCACAGAGATTGAGTCTTCTGACTCTGAACAGGGGAAACATTATGCATCCTAACATGCAGACTCTCAAATTATCAGCATGGAGGATACTTTAACATCTTAAAGGGATCCTGTCCTGGACAAACAAGTTAAGGATATCCTTAGAGAGGCCAGAAGGCCTAGCACCAGGAAATCTTATTTGGCTAAATGGAAGAGATTCTCCCTTTGGTGTGTGCAACATGCTCGGAATCCCCTTCTAGCCAAGATCACAGTCATCCTGTCCTATCTGGCAAGTTTCTTTGACAAAGGCCTGTCTTACTCCTCCATAAAAAGTCATGCCTCGGCTATCTCAGCCCACATCCCTGCCCAACCCCCTGTCTTTTCTCACTCTCATATGAAACAGTTCCTTAAAGGGTGATCCACCTCAAGCCACCTAGAAGGCTTCCAGCTGTACCATGGGACCTTAAATTTGTTCTGGAAAAACTTACTCTTCCACCATTTGAACTAGCCGTCTCTGCTGACTTAAAATTCTTGACATGGAAGACTGCCTTCTTGTTAGCTATCACTTCTGCTAGAAGGGTTTCTGAACTGCAGGCAGTTGTGGCAGTGGAACCTTTCGTCATCTTCCATCCAGAGTTTCTCCCAGGAGTAACTTCTCCTTTATGCCTGAGTTGGTGACCGACACCTTTAATCAAGCCACACATCTGCCTGCCTTCTTCCCTAAACCAAAAACATAATGGGAAAGAATTCTTCATTCCTTGTTTGTGCATAGGCAGCTTGACAGAACAAAGACTGTGAGAAAATTAAATCAGCAGTTTGTGACCTTTGCCACCAGTTCTGAAGGGAAACCATTTTCCAAGCAGACCATTTCTAAATGGAGATCTCACTGTATCTCCTACTGTTACAGCCATCATGGTAAGAAGCCACCTGATGTTAGGACACACACTACTAGGGCAACTGCTGCGTCTGTTTCCTTCCTAAAAGGGGTACCCGCCAAGGACATCCTGGAGACTGCTGCCTGGTCTTCAGTGCACACCTTCACCACACATTACCACTTATCAGCTGTCTCCAAATCCAGAGCAGGATTTGCCACTCTCATCTTACAGGGCATCCTTTTCTCACCTTAATCCACCTTCCACCCCTTTTCTCTGCTTTAGGAATCACCAAACAAGTCAGGACTACAACAGTGAAACACGAAGTACATAGAGTTGTATACACATACCATAAATGTAGACGTTCGAGTTTTATTCACTGTTGCAGTATGCTTTCCCTCCCAGCCTAAAGAGTAGGCTTTAACAAGCTTCTTTAGTCAGGGGGTCCCTCCTTGATTAGATTATCTATCAAAGACCCTTAACTTTCATCTAAGAGGGCTCCTACATTCAGGCGGTAAGAAAAAACTAAGATCATGACGTCAGCTGACACCCTTTATACCCAAGCTTGCTGGCGTCGGTCAGGGTGTCCGCCAGTTGTAGGAGGAGGGAGAATTTCCTCTGGTAATTGGGCTGGTCAAGGGTTTCCACAGCAGGAAATCCCACAAGTCAGGATTGTAACAGTGAATACACTCGAACATCTGCATTTATGGTATTTATACACAAGTATACACTGTCTTACAAGCCCAATGAAGTGCAGCAGTGTAATTACATCTACAACAAATTCCATTAACTCAGTCTTATACTGCTGGGAAACAGAATGTGTTAGTATCTCTCTCTCTCTCTCTCTGTCGATCTCCTACAGTCAGCGGACGCCTGGACCAACATCAGTACTGAACTTTATATATGTGTAGAACGCAACTCAAGAAAGCACTGATTAGTCTTGTAGCCATGATTCTTGTGACAAAAAATATTACCTTTCTGTTGACAGATCCTCAAGAACTCAGAACCAGGGTCAGTTGACACCCTTACCCTGTGCTTATTAAGAGTTACTGTTAGTGTATTGGACTGTATTCAGGGACAAAGAAGGTGGTCAGTTAACTTTGGATCTCAACAAACTGTTCTGCTTAGTCACTCACACAGCTGTATTTTGTGGTTAGTGAATTTTACTGTTTTCCAAGATAGTGAGTAGGCCTGTGTGTTATTTACTTTTTGTATCCAGGTTTGTTGCCATGGGCATGTGCCAGAGAAGTGTCTGTCTACTGCACTTCTTGAGTCGGACATTCTCAGATCTCTTGTCAAGTCTTGTCATCTTGGTTAAATACCATACTAAGAGCAGATTGTTTATTTGTTTTTAGGTTTGTCACATTTGGTTGCAGCTTCATTATCAGAAGATAGGTTTGGTGTCGTACAGATGAAACTTCCATCTATTCTTAATGCATTACTTGCTCTACAGGAGGTAAGATCTTTCTAGTCGTAACTGAAGTTTTGTAAAGATAGTATTCACTTAGGTAAGTGATCCAACATTGATTTACAGACTGCTTTATGACAGCAGTGGTGGAAATCTATCAAGACGTTATGGGTTTTTAATGATTACTGGACATATTTGACCTCTGTCGGAGTCCTCCTCCTGGATGTGTTTACGAGCCATTTTGTAGTTAAATTTCCACCTATTCTTAGGACATTGCTTGTTGTACAGGAGGAGGTAAGTTAGATCTTCACACTGTTTAATATTTTTTTAAAGGTAGTGTTGTGCTAATACTATGAGTAGGTGATACAGCATTGATCATTTATGACGGCAGTGTTGCAAATCTGTCAAGACATCAAGGGTGTTTATTGAAGGCTGGAAATACCCCTATCTAAAAACCTTCTTCTGAATATGTTTGCTGGATGTTTTGGGTTGTTCTACTGTAGAGGGCAGATACTTGACCATGTATAATTTTCATTTGTGAAATCTGCATGTTAATGACACACTTGGACACTAATGCTTTTGAGAATCAATGAGACAGTGATCAGAATTCAGTATGTACTCTGTAAACAAAGATACATTGTGGCTTGCAACACACAGTACAGTGACCTCTCTCCATCCTTCAAAAATAGTTATTTGTGTCATTGGAGAAAGTAGAGTGAACTACAAACGTTTTGTGGAGAAACCTGCAGTAACCAACAAGACTAGCAGATAAAATCATTGTGGAAGGTAAGACCAATAAGAATTGGATCCTACAGACTACAACAGAGTAAGAAAATGAGATGAAGATATTTACATCAAAGTGGAAACTGTGGAGGCCCTTTGTTTTACTTTCAATATCTGAGATATTTGAAGTATAACTGCACCCTAAACTTCATTCCAAAGTGTGTTGTTCTCCCTCTATGATCCCTGTACTGCCACATATAAGGGAAACGCGACTTAGCTGCGTCTTCCTATTCTTTAGCATTTCTCTGATTTTCAGCTTTTCGCTTGGAGCATCTTGCTCAGTTTGCATAATGTATCACAATACTTTCTTCAGGAATTTGTCTTCCTGGCTCTTGCATTATATTCATTATTTACAAATGTTGCCAGTGGCGAAAGCAGTGATGAGATGGGTGATTGTGCTTTTTCCCCCTTTCATTTTATTTATTCATTTATTTATTTTGCTTACCTTGTGAGTAGAATGGTCAAAAGATCCTTCTCAGCCACGGCCTGGTAACGAGCTAAATAAAACCAGTAGCAAAGATATACAGTCTAAAGCTTCTTCTTTCGGCTGCTCCCATTAGGGGTCGCCACAGTGGATCATCTGTTTCCATTTCTTCCAGTCCTCTGCATCTTGCTCTGCCACACCAACCACCTGCTTGTCCTCTCTCACCACATCCATAAACCTTATCTTAAGCCTTCCTCTTTTCCTGTTACTTGGCAACTTCAACCTTAGCATCTTTTTCCAAATATACACTGCATCCTTCCTCAGCACATGTCCATACCAACGTAATCTTGCCTCTCTGGCTTTGTCTCCAAACCTTCCAACCTGGGCTGACCCTCTAATATACTTATTCCTAATCCTGTCCACCCTCATCACACCCAGTGCAAATCTTAACATCTTTAACTCTGCCACATCCAGCTCTGAATCCTGCCTTTTTGTCAATGCCACTCTCTCCAACCCATATAACATAGCTGGTCTCACTACCCTCTTGTAGACCTTCCCTTTCACTCTTACTGGTACATGTCTGTCACAAATCACTCCTGACACTCTTCTCCACCCACTCCATCCTGCCTGTACTCTCTTCCACACTCACCATTACTCTGAACTTTTGATCCCAAGTATTTAAACTCATCCACCTTCACCACCTCTACTCCCTGCATCCTCACCATTCCTCTATCCTCCCTCTCATTCACACACACATATTCTGTCTTAGTCCTGCTGACCTTCATTCCTCTTCACTCTAGAGCATATCTCCACCTCTCCAGGGTCACCTCCACCTGTTCCCTACTCTCACTACAGATCATAATGTCATCTGCAAACATCATAGTCCACGGGGACTCCTGTCTGATCTAGTCTGTCAACCTGTCCATCACCATTGCAAATAAGAAAGGGCTCAGAGCTGATCCTTGATGTAATCCCACCTCCATCTTAAACGCATCTGTCACTCCCACCGCAGACCTCACTGCTGTCACACTACCCTCGTATATATCCTGTACCAATTTTAAATACTTCTCTGACACTTCCGACTTCCTCATACAATACCACAACTCCTCTCTAGGCACCCTGTCATATGCTTTCTCTAAGTCCACAAAGACTCAATGCAACTCCTTCTGACCTTCTCTTTACTTCTCCATCAACACTCTCAGAGCAAACATCACATCTCTAGTGCTCTTTCCTGGCATTAAACCATACTGCTGATCACTAATCATCACCTCTCTTCTTAACCTAGCTTCCACTACTCTTTCCCATAACTTCATGCTGTGACTGATCAATTTAACCCCTCTGTAGTTACCACAGCTCTGCACATCATCCTTATTCTTAAAAATCGGTACCAAAACACTGTTTCTCCATTCCTCGGGCCATCCTCTCACTTTCCAAGATTTCATTAAACAATCTAGTTAAAAACTCCATTGCCATTTCACCTAAATACCTCCATGCTTCCACAGGTATGTCATCTGGACCAACAGCCTTTCCATTCTCTTCATCGCTATCCTTACTTCCTCCTTGCTAATTCACTTCACTTCATGATTCACTTATCCGCACATCATCCAACCTTCTCTCCCTCTCATTCTCTTCATTCATCAGCCCCTCAAAGTACTTTTTCCATCTGCTCAACACACTCTCCTCGCTTGTGAGTACGTTTCCCTCATTATCCTTTATCACCCTTACCTGCTGCACATCTTTATTAGCTCGGTCACTCTGTCTAGCCAATTGGTACAGGTTCTTTTCTCCCTCCTTAGTGTCCAACCTTTCATGCAACTCTTCATACGCCTTATCCTTAGCCTTTGCCACCTCTGTCTTTGCCATGCACCTCATCTCCTTATACTCCTGGCTACTTTCTTCAACTCTCTGACAATCCCACATCTTCTTCGCCAACCTCTTTGTGTGTATACTCTCCTGTACTTCCTCATTCCACCACCAGGTCTCCTTGTCCTTCTTCCTCTTTCAAGATGTCACACCAAGCACCTTTCTAGCCTTCTCCCTTACTAGCTCTGCTGTAGTTACCCAGCTATTCGGTAACTCTTCACTGCCACCCAGTGCCTGTTTAACTCTTCCCTGAACTCCACCTCACAATTACCCTTTTTCAGTTTTCACCATTTGATCCTTGATGCTGCCCTCACACTTCTCCTCCTCTTCTTGACATCCTGCAAACCACCATCCTATGCTGCCTAACTACACTTTCCCCTGCCACCACTTTACAGTCTCCAAACTCCTTCAGACTGCCCCTTCTACATAAGATATAATCCACCTGTGTGCAACTCCCTCCACTCTTGTACGTCAGCCTATGCTCCTCCCTCTTGTTAAAATACGTATTCACCACAGCCATGTCCGTAATTTTCGCAAAATCCACTACCATTTGACCTTGTGCATTCCTTTGCTTAACACCATACCTACCCATCACTTCCTAATCCCCTCTCTTCCCTTCGCCACCATGCCCATTGAAATCTGCTCCAATCACCACTCTCTCACCCTTGGTACAGTCATCACCACTTTATCCAACTCACTCCAAACTTTTTCTTTCTCATCCATCACGCACCCAGCTTGTGGAGCATATGCACTAACAACATTCATCATTACACCATCAATTTCCAGCTTCATAAACATCACTCTATCCGACAGTCTTTTCACCTCCAAAACACTCTTAGCATACTGTTCCTTCAGGATAACCCCTATGCTATTTCTCCTCCCCTATTTCTCCTCCCATCCACACCATGATATACAGTCTAAAGCAACCTGTAATAAACAGTGTGAAAAGTAAAAAATCTGAACATGCATAATTATGAGGCACGCAGGATAATGTACCATATTGCTTGTTAATACCAAAGTTAGTGAACTAGTGCCACAGTGCATTAGGTAGCAGAATTTGCTTTGTATAAATACATCCAGAGACATGTAGTGTAGAGGCATATCAGAGACTCTAAACTGGCCATAGATGCGAGAATGCTCATGTGTGAGGTATGGGGGAACAACGAAGTAGCCACTCATCAGTATGAGCATAGGCTGTAGGTGATGATCACTGTTGATGTGACACCCAGATTGGGGGGGAGGTTGTGCCATGCCATGGCATATTATGCCAGCTTCATTGATCTAGTGCAGTTAAGCTCTGACTATGACCCGAGTTTCAGTTAGCATCTCAAGTACCTTCTGGGGCTGAAGTGAGGGGACAAAGATTGATGACTCATCGCCTACTCAACTGTAATGCTGGGAAGGACATGACAGCATGCCAGGGCCACTGTTCATCAATGCCATTAGTAACACCGGGGTCCTGATAAGAGGTAGTGTTGCAGTAGATAAGCAAGCAAGAAAAGGTGTGCAACCATGTAGGTGGCTCATTGTTTTCGATCACATGCCATTGCAGCCCCACCTAGGTGACGTCAACCCAGGACATGAAAGTGGAAGGGCTTGGAGAGGGAACCCCATCTCTTCAAAGTATGGTAGTCGTGGCTTCTGTGCTCTTATCTCATGGTTACAGAAGTGTGTTCATAGCTCAGTGGCCTTTAGATCTTCATGTCTGGAGGAATGAGACCCAACCAGTGAGAGGACATGTCGGGAGCACCCCCCCCCCCCCCCAAGATGATGGACCTGGACAGAAAAAAAGCAATGGTATCTAAAAGGATCAGTATCTCTCAAAAAGTTCATAATGCAATGTGTTTGCAGCCTTTCCTTTTTATCCTGTTGCGTCATGAATATGTCAAGTCTGAGAAATCAGAACTGTTCTGCTGCATAGTGTCAGTTACAGTTGAGTGAAAAGCTTAAGCTGAAATTTCTGTAAAACTAAAAAAGTATTGTTGACAGAAGAAGTGAGTGGAGTGTAGAGTCCTACATAGTAATTCTCAGCCTTCACAAAAAGCAGTGTCATTTAACCATTGTCCAGAGACAGAGAACAAAGTGCTTGTAATGTTGTTGTTAAAAGATGACAACACAGACAGGAGTGTCACTGGAAAGAAATTGCTGAGCTTCTCTTAATGATTCTGAGAGTATACAGATATTTATTTTTAAATTCTGCCGTTTTAAGTGAGCAAAAACAGCAGCCTGATATAAGATGGTCAGTATAACATCATGTTTTGTAGGTAGAGTGCGTACTCCAGGAAGGAGAAAGCTTAGCCAAAAATAAAAAATTAATAAATCAGTTCATTATCCCACCTCCAGCAGTCAGACTTGGGGAAGATCATATTATACAAATAAGTTATTTTTATTTATTTTTATTAATTTATTAAATATAATTAAAATGCTGTAGAGACTTTAGTACTGCATAGAACATTGCACTTTGGTTAAAAAAATTAATTTGCTGATAGTGGTCATTTAACATCTTGATTACAAGTGGCAAGGTTCCTTGGAACAACAGCCTTGTACCTTTGCTGCAAGTGCCGAGTTCTCTCAGTTTCAGTGTTGATGTGAAGCTCATTTTAAAATTAAAAATGATCTCTTGCTCACCACATCTAGCCAAATAAGTACCCTGCAGCTTCCCTTTAAAATCAGTTTGAAATTTAACTTGGAAATGAGAGATCATGCTGTACGTTAGTATGAATTCACATGTCTACTCCATGAACATGGTAAAGGGACGTGCATCTTAACACTATTATGTTACTTTGCACTCTAATCAACCCATCACCGTACTTTTTCAGGCATTCTCTAATCATATGACTAGAGACTTCTGAGAGCTGCCGGATCTTAGATCTTTTGGAATAGTTTTCTCTGGAAGTTGTCATCGTCGTCCCAGTTTGTGGTAGGAAACCATGTAGTTCCTGTGTGTAGTGGTAGGACTAAATGTGGTCTCCATTCCAGAATGAATACAGCTGCATTTTTTTTTTTTTTTTTTTTTTTTTTTAATCAAATTATTTCATTACAATCAATGTATCTGTGGGGTGTCCTGCAGCAACTGAAAATACATTATAAGACACTGTTTTCACTACTTTTGGTGATCACATATCACAGATGATCATCAGAAGTAGCTGTCTTTCGGGGGACAGCCTGTGGAAGAAAACAAATGTCAGGCTTATCACAAAGTGATCATTATTATGGCTTGGAGGACTCTAAAAGATTTTGTTCTTTCACTTTGTTTCCTAGCAAAAGCACATGCACAATGAATATAAAAAGTTTACACACCCCTGTTAAAATGCCAGATTTTTGTGATATAAAAAAATGAAACCGCAATAAATCATTTCAAAATTGTTCCCACCTTTAATGTGACCTATAACCTGTGCAATTCAGTTGAAAAACAAACAAATCTGTTAGGGGGAAAATATAAAAAATGTACAATACGCAGGTTGCATAAGTGTGCACACCCTTAAACTAATACTTTGTTGAAGCACCTTTTGATTTAATTACAGCATTCATTCTTCTTGTGTAGGAGTCTATCAGCATGGCACATCTTGACTTGGCAATATTTGCTCACTCTTCCTTGCAAAAGCACTCCAAATCTGTCAGATTGCCAGGGCATCTCTTGTGCACATCCCTCTTCAGGTCACCCCACAGATTTTCTATTGTTTTTAGGTCTGGACTCTGCCTGGGCCATTCCAAAACTTTAATTTTCTTCTGGTGAAGCCATTCTTTTGTTGATTTGGATGTATTATGCTTGGGGTCATTGTCGTGTTGAAAAGTGAAATTCCTCTTCATCTTCAGCTTTCTAACAGACAAGATTTTGGGCCAAAAGTGACTGGTATTTGAAAATGTTCATAATTCCCTCCACCTTGATTAAAAAGCCCCAGTTCCAGCTGAAGAAAATCAACCCCAAAGCATGATACTGCCACCACCATGCTTCATTGTGGGGATGGTATTCTTTTGGTGATACAAAGTGTTGTTTTTGTGCCAAATGTACCTTTTGGAATTGTGACCAAATAGTTCAGCCTTGGTCTCATCAGACCATAACACATTTTCCCATATGCTTTTGGGAGATTTGATGTATTGTTTTGCAAATTTTAGTCGGGCCTGGATGTTTTTCTCTGTAAGAAGATGCTTCCATCTTGCAACCCTACCCCATAGTCCAGTCATATGGAGAATATGGGAGATTGTTGTCACATGTAGTACACAACCAGCACTTTCCAGAAATTCCTGAAGCTCCTTCAGTGTTGCTGTTGGTCTCTTCACAGCCTCCCTGACAAGTTTTTGTCTGGTCTTTTCATCAATTTTGGAGAGACGTCCAGTTCTTTGCAACATCACTGTTGTCCCATATTTTCTCCACTTTTTGATGACCGTCTTCACTGTGTTCCATGGTATAGCCAGTAGTGTGGAAAATTTTTTGTACCCTTCTCCTGACTGATACTTTTCAACAATGAGATCCCTTTGATGCTTTGTAAGCTCTCTGCGAACCGTGTTTTTTTGCTGTAGCAGGCAACTGAGTAAATGTCAGGAAAATCCTACTAGGACAGCTGAACTTTATTTGGGGTTAATCAGAGTATCTTTAATTGATGGTGGGTGTGTACCCTAGAAGACTGAATGCTGTAATTAAATCAAAAGGTGCTTCAACAAAGTATTAGTTTAAGGGTGTGCACACACGACACAGTATTAGTTTAAGGGTGTACACACTTATGCAACCAGTGTATTGTACATTTTTTTATTTTTTAGTGTTTCCCCCCCCAACAGATTTGTTTTTTATTTGAATTGTACAGGTTATAGGTCACATTAAAGGTGGGGAAAGTTTTGAAATAATTTATTCTGGTGTCATTTTTTTATATCACAAAAACCTGGCATTTTAACAGGGTATGTAAACCTTTTATATCCACTGTATGGTTCCTAGCAAAAGCACATGTATGGACAATATTAATATTACAAACTGCCCGCAGCATAATACACTTGGATCTTTCCTCATGTCCCTTCATGGATAGGGTCTACAAATTACTAACTTTTCTCTATTTTGTATTTCTTCTTTTCAAGAAAATTAGCAAGAGTTATGTATTGCTATGACTTGCCCAACAGCATGTAGAAATGCAACCAACTCTACTACTGCAGACTTTTCAGCTATTCCACGTGCAGTATGAAAGTAAGTCAAGCACCTACATCCAGTTTTCTGCTAAAGTTCCATTTTAATAAAAGAAATACATGTAGCTCTCAATGCAGTGATTGTAGAAATCAAATATGCTTCACTTCTGCAGATGTATTTATTCAGTTTAGGAAGCGTAATAAATAGCACACGCAGGCAAGAAGTGTGTAGTGTGGACTAAACTCCATGAGGGTTGTTTTTTCTAGAAATTCTTTATACACCATGACGTACAAATCACTGTAGTTTGTTTATTTGCATTAAAACCATATGCCGTATATTTTGTATACTGCACATGCATGTTTAGGGGTCTCCAATTTTATCTCCATATGGAAGACCATAACAAAAGATGAGTAGTTTCTCTTATTTGGTTACAGATGGTCATGTCTTAACAGATGTTCATCATTTGATCAATGCTGCAGTAGCCTAAGCTATATGAGATATCCTACCTAAGATATAACAGCCATCCAGATTCCTAAACTTAAGAGCACCTTCCATGCACCCAGAACATTGAAAGCTTGAGCTTCAGGCCCTTTAGAGTTTTCCTGCTGCTGTAGAGTATTCCCCTTGTGGGCTTTCAAGGACTGATGGTTGTCTAGCGTTTCTCTATTTCTGGACAGATAAGTTCCATTCTAGGATAAAACCTTCCACGTGCTGTGTTTGTCTAGAGCAGTACTTCTGTAAATGAACTGTTACTTTTTAGCTAGGTTTTACTATTTTGGGGACTGTCCGAGGGTATTTCTATCAGATGATCTAGTGTGGTTCTTTATTTGTGTTAACCTTTCTTTTTGATATTTGTAAATTAATTTTATACATTATTTTTGGGGACTGGGGCAGTTGTGTTTTGTGCTTGCCACTGTATTTTTTGTGAGAACACTCATTTTTGATATGCATCTTTTTACTGATTATTGCTGACATCAATAGACACATTTCAGGCTTCTTTCGGAGTTTAACCATGAAAGAATTTACAAGTTCTTGTGTTCTTCCACCCTTTGATCACATGGAAGGGAACATTTATAGACCGTCTTTCCTGTTTCAGCAGGCTGATTTCTTGCCTCAGCCATAGTTGGGTGACCAGGCAGTGGCCATTTCAGGTTCCTCAGACCACTCATCTATTTCCTTTGTTCTTCTGGTATAGTCCCTTCATCTTCCACAAACCAGGAGTTAGACATATCCTCTGTGACTGTTCATTGTGTCCTCTGTGGGTATGGGAAAACAACTGTTGTTGGTCTTGAGGAAAGAGCAGGGAATTCTTCTCTGCCTGGCCGGTTTAAGATGCCTGTACCCCAGGGTGATGATCCTGCCATGAGTCAATCTGCTTATGTGGTGGTTCCTGTTTAAAATAAACAAAGTTAAACTTTTAACTTCCCCATCTCATTTTCCTAGATAGGGAAGATTTATTGGCCTTAGCTCAGAGTTTTGCTCAGGCTCTTAAACCTTTATATTATAGTTTTACTGGCCAAAGAAAAAGAAATTCTTCAGTTTCTGATTATTCCCACTGTGATGGACAGGGAATAGAATTTCAGGGAACTTTTCCGTTATTTCCTCCTCAGGAATCAGATTCTGTTTCTGAGGAGATGTTTTCCTCTGTTTTCTCCCTTGGAAGAATTTTTCTTTTTGGAAACCATTCCTACAATGAGTTAATATTTTCTGTGGTAACAAAGTGACATTCTATTTTTATCTAAAAAAAAATATGCTGTATTACAACTGGAATTCCCTCAGCCTCTACAGCTGTTCCTCTTATACTTCCAGCTTTGGAGGATATTTTTATTATTGCATGCAATATACCTGACAAGCCAGCCTGCAGCCCCAGAAGAGGCATACTCTATGAGATTCTGCTTTAAATACTTTTCTGTTCCAGATCTAATCCTGCAGTGATTTCATTGTCAAATTGTTCTGCAGCTAAACAGGTAGTAAATGCTAACCCCTCTAACTCTGACACAGATGGGAAGGTTTCTGATAGATTTCGGAAAATAGTATTTTCTTTTAGCACTTTTATTAGAATTCTTAATTGTCAAGCACTCATGTTAAAGCTTTTGCTTGCTTGCTTTTGGAAATAGGAGTAACATTACTGCCCCATTTGCTTATTCTGAGGATAAATCTTCTCTAAATATTTGACTCGGTTAATGCATCTTCCAGAGCTACAGCTACTGGGTCTATAACTAGATATGCATGGTAATGTGCTTGAAGATGTAAAAGATGAAATTTTGAAATCTGCCCTTGATGGGGAAGTTGTATTTGAGCTACTGCTGCTAAGGTCCTGAAAACAATGTTGTGAAGAGAGAGAGAGAGGAAAACTGATTCAAGGGGGAAACTTCCTTTTTTCATTCTTTTCCAAGTTAAGCGTTTCATCCTTATTTTCAAGATCCTTGTATAAAAAGCTAATTAAGTAGACAGTGCAATTTACAGGCAAGCAGATGTTCAATAGGACAGTCCTACAAGTCTGATTTGACTATCTACAAATCCACCTCCCACCCTAGCAGTCCTTAATTCTTTCCCTCGTTCTAGATCTCCTTTGCTGTCTTGGCAACAGTCCATTAGGGTTTCTGATGACTGTGGGTGCCCCTACCTCCTTTTTAGAGATTCTCACCATATCATCCAATTTTCAAATTTTTTCAGAATCTGCTGGCTCTAGGGGTAATATAACTTGTCTCTGTCTTTTTCTCTGTCATAGAGAAAAAGGGGTTTTATTTTAAGGTGATCCGTGGTCAGAGAAAGAAGCTTCATGGGGACCAGTTGGATCTCTCCTTTCTAAACCTGTTCGTGGAAGTTCCAAATTTCAAAATGCTATCCCTTCATAACCTGTTACATCGCATCTGCCCTTTCAGTTTTTTGGTGACCCTAGATTTAAAAGAGGATCTGATGATGTACATTTCATTCTCCTTCACAACTAGGTCATAGGATCTGATATCAGATCCTATCTAGCCATTCCAAAAGACTGATGCTTTAAATCTCGAGCTTCTCACACTCCCATAATAGGCTGCATCTCCCCTAACTCCTCTGATCTCGTTTACCGCCTTCCTTGATGGATGTGATTGTGACTGGTCTTGAGCATTTCTCAAAGAAGTTTTTCAGTGCTTTCTTTCTAAATTTGTCTGTGTTCACCTTTAGAGCTTTTCCAAGTATATTTCTACCTCCCCTCCTGACTTTTCGACTTTTTGTTTGGCGGTAGGGTTGTTCCTTCCCTCTCCATGTTACCTCACTCCCATAAGGCCATTGGCCTGTGTCCTTGTTGCTTCTCTGTCCTATAAATTAAAAAAAAAAATCTTTCCCTGTATTTTTAATTTTATAGTTGGTTGTTGCTTGTGTAGTTAGCTTGGATTTGATAGCGGTGAGTGTGTGGCTTTCTCCTACGTACTTTGGTATGTGTGTGGTGTGGTTGTGCCAGTGGCAGACAAGCCCACTGGCTTTAAGCAATGCACCTCTTGTGGGCACAAAATCACGAATTTGGATGTCCACAAGAGGTGTCTGTTGCTTAGGTGCTTCCCATTTAGAGCAGGATTCAACCCCCGCTGTGTGGCAGATTGCCAAAACAAATTAATCTTGAAAGAGCTTCTGCCCCCTTCTGGAGCTCAACCCCCCGCCAAGCCTATAACTTCAAAACAATCCAAGAAGCGTACCCCTTCAGCTTCCCCAGGGGTTATCTGCTTCAGGGCAAAAAAAGAGGCAAAAATTGTTAGATCCGTCTTTATCGGATCAGAGAAAATCAGACCTTTCTCAGAAAAGAAGAGTTTTTCAGATCTGGCATTCTCACTGGGTGCGACTTCCCTTTGGGTCTGACCTCCTTCGGATCCAGAGGTTTCATATCTGAAAGGGATATCGGATCCATTTGTGATAGTTTTGATCCGGAGTTCTCCATCTCAGATTAAGCCTTCTTCAGATCCGAAAGCCTCACATCGAAGATCCTGGGAGCCATACACCCAAGTTGCAGCAAGTCATCTTCTCCAGCTAGGTCTACCCGTTCTTTCTCTTCCAGATCCTCTAGACTTTCCCATTCCGAGATGGACATGATGATGAGTTTACTTAAGGCTCAGATCAAGGTGGGGCTTTTGCAATCTACGTCCCATCTCGGATCTGTGAGAGCCCCATCACCGGTGTTAGTAACTCCTCTTCCAATCTGACCACCCACTTTTGAACCCAGGGGTCCAGATTCTTTGAGAGAAACTTCACCTGAGCTGAGGATAGTACTTTCCTCGACTTTGGCAGTGTCCCATATTGGCTCAGCTCTGATGCCATTGGAGCAGAGTGGGTTTATAGGTTAGTACTAGGCTAACTGCCCTTGTGAGCCATTGTAAGCCCAGCCAATCATCCCTCGTGAGTATCAAACCCTGCACCTTGCGTCTGTAAGACAAACACCTTAACCATTATGCCAAACTTCTCCATCGGGTTCTGGACCCAAGACATTGGTGCCGGCTCCGTGGGGGTGGTTTTGGCTCTGACCTAGTCAGATCTGTCCCTCCCCCTTAGGGCTTTGGCTCTTGACAGTCTGGGACTGGTGTTGTCTGGAGGCCACGAATCTGGTGTGATGTCTTCCTTTTCTCCTTGGGCTATTTTGGCTCCAAGGAGGGAGGGGGAAGGATGCCCAGGTTTGTCAGCTTTTCAGGTGGCAGAGAGGGCACTCTCAAGGCCTAGAGATGCATCTCCTCACCCCCAGGAACCTGTGCAGTCCTCATGTGGTCTGAGCCTTGGTTCCAGCCGTCCTGTCCAAGGTCAGCCTGTACAGGAAGTCTTCCAGTCTACCCCTCTACAGGGGGTCCCCTCCTATTGAGCCCTCCCCTGACTATCCCATAGAAGAGGTGCATTGGAACAGCACGTGTAGGAGGAAGCATGTCCACTCCCCTTTGGAGTCTCTGACTGAGGACATCGATTTCGATGAGGGAGAAGGATCCCGCTCGATCTCCACACAAAGAAATCTCCTTTGGAGATATCCCAGAGATCCAGAAGTGAAAGTTTGGATGCTCTTCCCAACCTCCTTCTCAGGAATCTGTATTTCTGAGGCTTTTGGGGCAAGCCCATCTACAGCCTTGGGTGACTCTACTGACAGATGAACTTATTGACCTAGTTTCCCGCCGGGCTTGGAAGAAGCCAGACATAGTGGAGCCTATCCCCAACTCTGCCAACAAGTTTCTAAGCCCCCCTTCTGGTTGCTCTCATTGGAGTAAAGGCCTTCCAGTTGATGCCATCAGTGTCAGCAGCCACAAAGGAGGAGTTAGCAGAGCAGAGCTCGTCTGTCCACCCCCTGAACAAGGAATCTTGGGCACTGGACAGGCACGGGAAAAGCATCTACGCCTCTCCTACCTTTAGGCTGAGAGAGTTAAACTCTGGTACATTTTACGCACCTTCAGAATGATTTGGTCAAGGAACTCACCACTTCTGTCTGAGTCCATGTCAGATGGGGACTAGTTTGCTCCCTGACTGTCGACTCTTGCTTCCTTGTGTAATTTGTCGATGGATTTGATTTCCAGTGTAGCGGAAGGCGCCTCTCAAGCGCCCAGATCAGGCATAGCCCTCAGGAGACATGCCTGGTTGAGGCTTTGAGGGTTCACGGAACCCTTCCAGGCATCCTTTACTAATGCCCCCTTCGATTGTCCTTCTTTGTTTGGACCATCATTTAAGGAAACACTTACCTGGAGTGAGCAATAGAGAAAGACACTGTCTGCTGTAGGGATCAAATTTTCTTCCCTTCAAAGGCCTTTTTCAAGGAACCAGAACAATGAGAAGGTGATGTGATTCAGAAAGTCTCATTGTTCTTTGCAGGGTTCTCATGAAGACTCCTGGTCCAGAGGCAGAAAATGAGATTTTAATGGGAGACACCACCCTAGAGGCAGAGGGGGCCCACAAAATCAGGGCTCCAGAGAACCTTTCTCTGATAAGCCCTACCAGCGCTCCTGAAGCACTGCCCGACTGTCCTACTCTGAAGGCAGTCGGGAGCAGAGTTTCATTGCACCCAGACACCTGGACAAAACTAACAAATGGCAGCTACGTGCTAGGAATCATCTCCAGAGGTTGTTCCATTCCTTTTTTCCTTCCACCCCCCCACCCCCCCCCCCGAAAAGAATCTCCCCGACATTCCACCCAGTCATTGGGCGTATGCCATGCAAAAAGTTCAAATACTTCTAGAGAAAAGATTCATCCAACAAGGATAAAGATTCATCCAACAAGTCCCAACTGAACAACAAGGATACAGAACTTATTCACACTTCTTTTTTAGTGCCAAAAAAGACTGGAACAAAGGCCAATATTGGACATGAGCAAGCTAAATCTGTATGTGAATAAGTCAAACTTTCACATGGTTGATGGTTCAGTCCATTCTGCCATTACTACACAAGGAAAATTGGATGTGCTCTATAGATCTCTAGGACACATACCATCACATAAAGATCAACAGATGCTCCAGGAGACACTTGCGCATCTGGCTGGGAGACGATCATTACTAGTTCAGAGCACTCCCCTTTGGACTGACCACAGCTGCACGGGTGTTTACCAAATGTATGTTGGTAGTGGCAGCTCACCTGAGACTGCAAGGATTCCAGGTGTTTCCATACTTAGACGATGGGCTCCTAACTGCACTATCGAGGCATCAACTGGCCCAAACAATGCAGTATCTATTACACACATTCAGTCACCTGCGGATCACAATAAATTTGAAGAAATCAAAACTAACACCTGTGCAGAGAATAGAGTTCATAGAAACGCAACTGAACACAATCACTCAGGTAGCAGCCTGACTGTTACAACATGTGTCATCCCTAAGACAAGACCAGGTCTTACTGGATACACCCACACCCCCAGGAAGATTTATCCTAAGAGCTGTAGGTTCCATGTCGGCTGCCATACTTCTGGTGCCATTGGCAAGATTCTTTATGCAAGTGCTTCAGTGGGCTCTAGTGATTCATTGGTATATTCTGTTTTATCCATTAACTGTCCCGATCAAACTGACTCAAGTCTGCAGATGTCATCTTCAGTGGTGGATGCTGTTGGACGATCTTCATCTGAGCAGGCCCTTTTCCCTTCCCCCTCCACTAGGGGAAGTCAGCGGGGAGTCACTCAGGGATGCTCTAGTGCACGATTGGCCTCCATGTCTCCCTTACATTTACCCTTCGATTCCCTTTATTCCAAAAGTTCTACAGAAAGCCAGCAGGTTAAAGAATACTCTAATCCTCAGTGCTCCTTTCTGGCTTTGCCAGGTATGGTTCCCCTTCCTGCGGTCTCACACCAAATATCCATCATGGATACTGGATCTCGGATCTGAATTTTCACCCATCAGAACACCGACCTCCTAATCTCAGATCTCCAAGACTAACTGCTTGGTTCCTCCACTTCCAATGATTCTAAAAATGCCCAAGCTGGCCTCCCCAGTCCAGGAAATCATACTTGCTTCTCAAAAACCTTCTGCAAAAAAAGTGTACAATAAGAAATAGAAGAGATTTTCAGTGTGGGGCATCGAATTAGAACATTGACCCATTTTCAGCTTCCGTCTCAGCTATTCTTCTCTTCCCGAGTTCTCTTTTTCAGGATGCAGTAAGTTTGTCTACGATTGTTACAATTGGCAGCGATTGCTAACTTCCACATCTCAGAGGATTTTAATTCACTAACTTCCATTTCAGCATCCAGATTATGCAAGGCCTTTGTGAAAGGGATTTTTCTTCTCAAACCCCCATTTAAAGACCCTTCCCATCCTTGGGATCTGATGTTAATCCTACACTCTCTCACACAGAGACCCTTTAAACCGACTGACTCCTGCGTCATAAAATTTCTGTCCTTGAAGACCATTTTTCTTGTAGCCATTACTAAAGCCTAAAGGGTATCAGAACTTCAAGCTTTATCACCTAAACTGCCATACATTACCTTTTTCAAAGACAGTTTCTCTGAAGATGAATCCTACCTTTATGCCTGAGGTGGCCACAGAGGCTAACATAAATCAGTCCATTCATCTTCATTGACCATTCCAACAAGGGTGAATATATGCTTCACCTACTTCATGTTCATAGACAGTTGCGTTTCTGTCTGCACAGGACAAAGGAACATAGGAAATCTGAACAGCCATTTATTTCCTTTTCACCCAGTCAGCTAGGATGAGCAGTATCTAAAGTAACCCTAGCGAAATGGATCACTAATTGCATTTCCACCTTCTGTTCCTTGAAAGGCTTACAGTTGCCCAGTCCACCAAGAGCCCATTCTACCAGGTCTATGGACAATTCTTTGGCTTTTTCAGGTAGAGCCTCTGTTGATGAAATTTGTACTGCAGCAACGTGGTCCACTGCACAAACCTTTGTCTCGCATTACAAATTGGATATAGTCTCCATAGATGGAGCAACCTTTGGTTCTGCACTGCTCAGACATATCCTTCTATAGGGGCCACCAAGAAAATAAAGTAGATGGGGACTCTGACCCAGTCTTGAAGGAAAATGAAATGGACAACATCAGATTTAGGAGTTTTGTACTTAATGTAACTTGGTATCTGTGGTTGTCCAATTTCATTATTCCTCATATTCCACATAACCTTCCCCCTTCCAGAAAGTCAAGAGGTATATGGAGGATTCTGAGCTCCATAGGCTACTGATTTGAGCTCCAGATTAAGGGTGACGAAAGCGCTTAATTTCGTTTAATAAAATTTGCATACAACAGTTATACTGAGTCTGTTTCCCTACTCTGGTTTTGGTACTGTGATTTATGTTTCTGTGCTTACCTCCCTTTTCCTTTCTGGGGCAGTAAACTCGATCTGAGGAGTTTGGGGAGATGCAGGGCATTATGGAAGTGGGAGGAGCTCGAGACTTGAAGCATCAGTCTTTTGGAATGGCCGGATTGGATCTGATGTCTGATCCTATGACCCAGTCATGAGGAAGAATGAAATTGGTCAACACAAATACCAAGTTATAGTAAGTACATAACTCCTAATTTATTGTCACATTCTTATAGCCACATATTTTCAAAGTTTTGTTTAGGTTTTCTGTGTCTGAATTGCACCTTCAGATGTTCCTATTGACAAGTTAGGATAAAACAGCTCTCCAGCTTCCAAAGTTTCAGGGCACTTTCCACCTGCCCAGACCCTTTATTAGCTCATGTTGAACAGACTAAAAGGTTTGGGTGCCAATCCCTCAGAGCGTTCCTGCCACCGAAGAGGGTGCTGCTGTGCGGGCTTTCAAGGATTGATTGTCAGCTTGTGCTGTTTCTTCATGGGGCAGATAAGTTCCCTTTGGGGAAAAATCTTCCGCATACTGTTTTCTTTGCTAAACTTCCTTTCCTCTTGTGATTTTCTACTCCTTCATCCTAATTTGCCAAGAAACAATATCCAATATTACCAATATCCAGGCTTCCAGTCTAAACAAACCGCAACAGTCTTAACATAAAATAGCCAGATTCATTACTAACTCCCCATACAACTCACACCACTGCATTTCTTTAAACTCTCTTCAATGGCTTGAACTTCCCCAGTTTCTGTTATCTTAACAATTTCATATGCTACACTATTCTTTATAAACCTTCCTTCTGTCCATCTCTATCTTCCTTGGTCTCCATCTACATCCCATCCCGGACCCTCCATACTTCTAACCAACAATTACTTGATATCTACCACCCAAAAAGGTCAGTAGACAAACTACTCTACAAACACTCCCTTGCCCATGCTTGGAACAAACTTCCCCTTGACTTACGTTCAATCTCCCACACCTTACACTTTAAAAATGAACTAAAAGCTTATTTTCTCAATTCCAGAACCTGCCCTTGCCATGACCCTACCTAGTCTTCCTTCCCTTTATGTACCGTCAAAGATACCTAGTACCTCATTACACCTCTCTCCAATGTATCTACTATGCATTTGCACAATTTTATACAAACAAAAAATGTTCATTATTGGCCTATTAAACTATAGTGTAAAATTGTTACTTAGCTTCTTTTTAATGCAACTTTAATTTTATGCATGTATCCCAACATATGTGAATCGTTTTGCTATAACTGCTATTATATCAATATTGTTTAAAATTGTACTTGTTTTAAAATGTATTACTGGAGCTTTTCTCCTCGGGTCTCCACTGAAAATGGACCACAAGCCCAGTTGGACAAACCCGGTTAACAAATGTCAATAAATAAATAAATAAATAGTCTCAAAGTGCCAAAACAATGGAAAGGAGGTTCCAAAAAAAAAAAAAAAAAAACAGGAGCCTCTCCCAGAACAAAGGACAGTCAAACAAGTCAGAATGACTATATAAGCGACCTTGTACCTCCTCCCAACCTGGCAATCCCTTACCTTCTAGAAAGTCTGAGTCTCTATTTCTGTCTTTGGCGACAGATTGTTTCAGATAAATGGGGTTTGATTCTGATTCAGCAAGGTTACAGATGGCAGCGGGAAAACGTTCCTCCTTTCCTGGAAATTATTCCACATCCACCAGACCAAATCCTTCTATTTCCTCCTGTCCTACAGCACATGCTGTTTCACAGGGTAATAGAAACTGTTCCTCCTTTCCAGTTGGGAAAGGTTTTTATTCAAGAATGTTTTTATGACAAAGAAAATGCCTGGAAACTACTGCTGGAACTTTCATAGGCTAGCTACTACAAGGACCTGTTTAAGCCTAGCCATGCATACCCAATCTCGACTAGTTCTGGTACCCTAGATAAGTGTAAGTAGGGGCTTGGGAGATGAAAAATTTACAAGCAGGGGCCTGAACTATTTACAAACTGTGTCTAATAGAGACACAGGTGCCAAACCAGGGGTGAATTTCCTGTTCTCTATCTAGTTGTCCAAGTTACACTGGAATTGGGTTAGGGAGGAACTCTGCTTCCCATGGATGAGGAGTCTGTTCCAGAGAAGGGGTAGTATTTGGGATACATACCTTTCTCTCCAGCAGGTCCTGTTTATATCACAGGCAAGGTTTTTAAGTCTTTAGAACTGGTAATTCTAGTGCTGTTTGTTTTGCCGATATGCAGAAGGTCCACCAGGGTGGAGTCTGATAATGGCTTTTGTGTTTGTATAATCTCCCCTGAAAGGCCTGTAAGAAACTGAATGTGAGATAGGATCTTGAGTTGGTCTGGACAGGACATGTTACACCCTGCATTCTTTTAGTGAGGAACTTCTGTGGATGTTTCAGTTTGCTGATCAATGTGTGTGTATACATCTTTAAGAAGCTAAGTGCTTGCACAAGTGTATAAATATTGAGCATGTGCGAGCCTGATTGCCATTTTGTAGTAAGCTGTTGAGATGTAAGTATGTATGCATGTATGTAAGGTCTGTGTGTCAATCAGTTTGTTTATATATTATGGTGCTGCTGTCCATCCTGATGTGTTTCTATAATAAAGCATCTAAACAAACTTACCCTGCCTGCTTATCTGTATTAGAGGGACGAGCAACATGGTGTCAAAAGAGGCATGGCTGAAACAACTTGTTGCCAGAAAGAGCTCCAGTTTCTCCAATTTGAATCCAAGAGGCATCTAGTTAGTGTTGGAGGAATATACAGGAGTGGATCATCCCTACTGCACGTATAATTCACAAAACAGGTCAGAAATTAATTTCAGATGTTAAAACGTGCTCAGATAATTTCTTATTTGCAAAATATGAAACGAAGCATACAGAATGCCTAAACTATATTTAAATAAAGCGAAATGCCCGATGTTGATAGAAATATTCGAATTACTACAGAAAATGTTTGAAATAAAGTCCAAATTGCATAAAACAAATTAAATAAAAATCTGAAGAAAATTTATATAAAGATGTTGAGCATAATAGGAAACGTTTTTATAGATACATAAGATGTGGAAGGAGTAAAGACACACAAATTGATAAACTGTGTGCAGATTCTAAAATTTATTCTCAGACATATCAGATTATAGATATATTTACAAAATCTTTTGCAAAGCAGTTTGGCTCCACAAAAAGTGTGATGAGTTGTCCTTGTGGTATTCAGGTAACCCCAGATACTGGAATCAAATTAGATTATATTGAAAAAGAACTGCGCAAACTGGGTCCAAAGAAAGCAGGGAGGAGACGGAATTAGTAACAATGACCCGAGAACACTTCAGCAAGAACTTACTCTATCATTGCATCTATTATTCACTAGGTCATATAAATATGGGGAGATTCCTCAAGATTGGAGACATTCGCTTATTAAACCTGTCTTTAAGAGAAAGGGGAGTAGGACAAGCCCAGAATCATATAGACCCTTAAGTCTACTTTCATGGTGTGGAAAATTAATGGAGAAGGTAATATTGGATAAGTTATTGTCAGAACTGGATATGTGGGGACTTGAAACCATATATCTGCATGCATATGTGGAAAATAGATCTATTACCACCTGCAACATGATTTTCTATAGCAGTATAATAGCTATGAATAAAAAATTATGCTGTGATGTAATTTATATAGACTTAACTTCACCATTTGACAGGGTCATGCACAAAACACTGATCAATAAATTAGTACAACTAGGTATTGATGTACGCTTGATAAGGTGGATATCTGCATGGCTTACAGATAGGACATGGCAAGTATCATACAGCAACTGAACAGGTGAATTCCTTGGTTACAGTCAGTATGTCCCACAGGGCTCTGTCCTAGGCCCTTACTTGTTTAGATTGCATCTTTCAGACCTAACTTTTTCATCTGAGGTGTTCTACAGTCTATACGCAGATAACCTGAAATTGCGTAAACTGATTACAAGTGCTACAGATAAGGCATGTCTGCAAAATAACTTGAATAAATTGACCATCTTGGGCACATGAAAATAATATGCTGGTAAATGCATCAAAAACTAAGCAGACGAGATTTGGGATACATAAGCTGAAAGTCTAGGAAATTAAAAA
Source organism: Protopterus annectens (assembly GCF_019279795.1). Taxonomy (NCBI): domain Eukaryota; kingdom Metazoa; phylum Chordata; order Ceratodontiformes; family Protopteridae; genus Protopterus; species Protopterus annectens. The sequence goes on along the minus strand of NC_056744.1, from coordinate 637,594,480 downwards.
TAATGAAGTCATTCTTTGTTAGTTACATTAGAACCAAACATGAGTATGGAATAACAATATGGAAACCCTATAAGAAGACAAGCATGAGTAAACTGGAAAGAGTACAGCAGAAATATACCAAGGGCATCCATGGATGTGAAAATCTAAGTTATTACGAAAGACTAAAATATCTGAACTTGTACAGTGTTTCCTACAGATATCAGAGAGGAGATCTTATTCAGGTATATAGGGCATTTAGGGACAACTACCTCTGGGAATGCTTGGAGTTATCAAAAAGTACTAGAAAATCATCAGACAACCTGTGTAGAAGATTCTGTAGGAATGAGAAATGTACTAATTGGTTCTCTGACAGAGTAGCTGATGCATGGAACAGACTACCAAATTACATTAAAGCAAGCACTAGTTTAGATATTTTTAAGAACAGCCTGGACACTTATTATGGGAACAAGTGTTTTGGTATATTGGCAAGCTAGAAGGGCATTTATGCCCATGCTTGAAATATTTGTATGTATGTAAATAAAAGGAAACAACCTCATTTTTTCACAAAGCACATATTTTTCTTTTAATTAAGGTTATCCAAGTTATCAGAAGTGCACAAAGTATTTGCAGGTTTGTGCAACATTACAGTAAAGCTATTTTGCAAAATACAGCCATTTCAAGGCATATTTTGCAAAGTACAGTATTTCAAAGAGTTTGTGCATTCGAATATTATTACAAGCTCTCTCACAGCACAACTTGTTCATACATAATTACAAGTGCCATATTTTTCAGTCTGTTTGTGCATACCTTGTTGACATGGCAGACGGATTTCAAAAACCCAGTGCACTTCTGTTTGATAATAATATTGCAGAGAACTGGAGAGTGTTTGAGGAAGAGTACAACATTTTCATACGGGCTGCATTTATCCTGCTTAATTTAGCTGGGTCAGAAGCCATTGAAAGGGAATGCTCATTTGTGTATGCACCTGCTGTCTTTGCAGGAGAAGGGGGGAACATCATATCGTTGTACTGGCTGAGTCAAGGGAGGACCCTGAGTGCTTGAAACGTTAATTTAGAGAGCTGTGTAACCCTCAGACAGTCATTACAATGGAAAGGCACTTATTTTACATAAGGGATCAAAAGCCTGGTGAAACTTTTGCCATATATAACTGATTTGAGAAACAAAGCCAAAATGTGCAGATTTGGTGATCTAAGAGATGAGTTGATGAAAGTCAGACTTGTGTGTGGCTTTAAAGATAATGCTGTAAGAAAGATCTTGCTTCGTGACATTGATTTAATTTTGAACAAGGCCGCTGTGATTTGTCAGATATACGAACTCTTAGAAAAGCACACAGATATGCTTACAAATGAGAAAGGCATGTTTCCAGTAACTTCTAAGGCTCACGCTGATAGCATGCAGCACATGGTTAAAAGAAACAGTCCCAAGTACATGGCAGCAATTGTAGCCCCTGCAGCATTCACTGGTAAACCCCAGGGTTTCTAGCAAGTTCCAAAGTTCGCACAAAGTCAGTGAAGCATACAAGTGAGTCAGCAAACTCAAAGCATGGGCCCCAACCGAGTTTCATTGCTAACTGTCGTAATTATGGTGGAAATCATGAGTCTAAAGGGGAAAAGTACTTAGCTTTTGGTCAATAATGCTACAAATGTAACAAATGGAATCATTTCAAAAGGTTTTGTAAATCAAAGGGCACACATCCCTTTTAAAAGGGAACATTTCAAGAAACAAGTTGATCAGAGAGCTGTGATGTAGGATCATATACTTTTTATGTTGGTGTGTCAGTGCTTAGTGAGACAACAGATTTATGAGCAAAGAATGAAGTATTTTGTATTCGGATAAATGGCAAACCCATAGAGCTCAAAATTTATACTGGCTCAAAGTGTAATGTTATGTCTGCGGAAACATTTGCTAGAGTATGTGTTGGTAAAAGACTTGATTTGGCAAAGTGTGCGAAGCTTGTTGGTTATGGTGGTGAAGGCATTCTTTAAAGTATTCAATTGTATTTATTACTGATTGGTAGTAACTTGATTAAAGTGTAGCTATCATTCTAAGTCTTTTGGATTAAGCACTTGGGCTTCAGACCAGTTGTTTTACATTAGGAAGGTTTGTGGCCTGCACCGTGGTGGCAGGACAGGTAGCTTACATCCTTCTAAGTTGTGAACTGTTGATTGAGGGCTCAGTGTCTGTTATTCTAAAAGTGTATTAGTTCTGGTTTAAGCACTTGGGCTTCAGGCCAGTTATTTTACATTAAGGAGGTTTGTGGTCTGCACTCTTGCGGGAGGAGAGGCTGGACTCTACCCTTTTGAGCTGGGAATTTCTAGTTAAAGGCTTATAGTGCCTGCATATCTGAACTGTTTCTTACTGAAATTGGTACACCTTGTTTGCTGTAGCATAGACTAGATCCAAGCCTGCTGAATCTAGCTTTATTTGTATGCTGCTTGTTTGTTTGCTTGTTATTTCCCTGAAACGCTAATTCCACCTAATAAAACGCGGCTTTTCAGCGCTTCTGTGGATCCCTAGTGATATCTGCATTGCTTACTGTACTTATTTCCTTGTTTCACTTTTTGCATTTAAGTTACCTGTAAAACATTGCATTTAAGTTACCTGGCACTTGCTCACTAAAGCAATTATATAAGTCAGCACTAAAATATTAAAAGCACTACACCCTCACAAACTCCCCTTGAGTACCTCGTTCCCCATTGGCCCTTTTTTTCAATTATAAAGGAATTCCCAATACTATTCTAGCATGTCCAAAGGTCGGTTGTCAATCTCCTCTCCGGTCCAGCTGGTGAATCTAGGAATCTTGAGGCAATGTTACAACTGCCTCATGTACACAGACCACCCTCTCCTCCTCCCAACAAATTCCAACACGTGAGAGATGCAACCATATAGCCATACTAGAGGCTAAGCTCTCTCAACTCAGTACTGGCGAAACCAGTCAGGAGAAGGAAACCACACTCACTACAATTCCAGTCTCACATAGACCTACCACGACAGCAAACCAAACACATAAACACACAGAAACGTACTCGGAGGCTCTAAATAAAAAATCTGCCTAAGCAGCAGAGACCTCCAAAGCAGACACCCAAGCAACCGCTACCCCAAAACAAAACACGTGCAACACATAGCTCACAAAGCCAGTGTGCCGAACAGTTACAGCCCTTAAGGCTAAACAATACACCTGATACACTAGTAATAGGTGACTCTATCGTCAGGCACACTGACGTCCCGCTCACCAGGCTGAACAAGGAGAAGGTCATGGTGAGCTGCCTGTCGGGCGCTAGGATCCGCCACATAACACAAGCACTCAGGTCACTCCAAGGCAAGTACAAATATGACTCAGTCATTGTCCATGCTGGTGTGAATGACCTGAAACGTACCTCCCTGGACTACATGAAAAGAGACATAGAGGAACTCTCTGAGCATGTAGCCCAGGCCGGTATGACCCTGACCTTGAGTAGCATCTTACCCTCACCAAGAATGATGCCACAATATGAAGACAAGATGATCAATTTCAACAATTGGCTTAAGTATTGGTGTCATTCAAAGGGGATCCAATGCCTGTCAGCCTGGGATGACATGCTCGACAAGCCACGATGCTTCGCTAGGGACGGCTTGCACCTGTCACCCCTGGGCTTTGGATATTGGCAAAGGCTCTTGCTACCCCATAGTGCCTTTTTAGGCAAGGCTCAAAAGACAAACCCACCTCCATAGGTATCACAAGGATAAGAAACTAAGAGTAATGCTACTCAACGCCAGAAGTCTAAACCTCAAGATGCACGACTCAAACTCTCCTTAGTATGGAGAACATCGATATCTGTGCAGTAACAGAAACCTGGTTCAAGGCTCCCAAGAGCACCTCAGCACTACCAGGTTATACCTCATACCATGCTTTTGGCCCCAAAACTTGGACCGTACCACAAAGGAGGGAGTATCAATATTCGTCAAAGATACCCACACCTCCAGGTCGGTGGCACAGCACGAAGCATCAGAGACTATCCATGTGCAACTAACAGTGGGTAAAACTGCCTTCCAGTTTATAGCCTGCTACAGACCACCCTCCCAAACCCAGGAACCCCACTCGGCCTTCCTGAGAACACTGGAAAATATGAAGGTCTCTCCAAACACCATTATACTGGGCGACTTCAACTACCCAAACATAGACTGGGAGCATTACTCTAGCTCCAACACCCTAGCCCAAAGGTTCCTAGAATTTATAAACTCAAATGCTATGGAACAACTTGTTACCATTCCCACAAGAGGGGAAAACATACTGGACCTGATCATCACCAACATGGGGACTCTATGCTCCAGACCAGAAGTGTATCCCTCACTGGTAAGATCAGACCATAAACTAATCTCACTGGATATTCACATCCTGATTCCACCCCCTGCCCTGAAAACCACAGTGAAAAACTTCTCTAAAGCAAATTTCACACTCCTCATAGCTGAGGTGGAATCCTTCAAAGCCCCGGGCCTGTGGAATACGGCCCAGACCGCAGAATCCTTTATAAACGCATTCTATGAACACCTTCAGGAATGCATGGATCATGCAATCCCAAATAAAACCAAGACCCAATCCTCCAAAGGCAGACGTCATGTCTGGTAGACCCCAGCCATAAACAAACTATACAATAGAAGGAGGAAGCTACTACATGATAGAGCAAAATCCCAAAAAGGGAAGGCATCTCTGATCAGATTTAGCAAAAAACTCCGGGCACTCATAAAATAGTCTAAGGCCAGCTTCGAGAGAAAAATTGCACAGGACACTAAGGATAATCACAAGGCTTTCTTTAGTTATGTTAGGAACCTGGGTGGGAATTCCCCGATATGCTCAGAATTAGTCCAAAATGACAAAAAATACACCGAACCCACAGACATTGCCAACATCCTAGCTGACAGGTTCAGCGCAAACCCCCACCCCCCACCAAAAGGGCAAATATTTATCCGAGCAGAGTGCTGCCCCCCTGACATCTCAGATGCTCAGGTAAGAGCTGCCCTCTCCAAAGCAAAAAACACAGCATCAATGGGACCAGACGGTGTCCCGGCTGCCCTACATGAACTCCAAGAAGAGCTAAACCCAAACATAAAACTACTGTTCAATCTCAGCCTTACTACAGGATATGTACCCAAAGAGTGGCGTACAGCAACAGTGGTCCCTCTCCACAAAGGTGGTGCCTCAACGGATCCTGGAAACTATCGCCCCATAAGCCTGACTAGCTTGGTCTGCAAAGCTATGGAAAGGATCATCATGGACCTCATAAATAAAGATATTGGGGACCTACAGACACTGGATCCTACCCAGTTCGGCTTTGTTAGGGGCAGATCCTGCCTCTTAAACCTGGTTGATTTCTTTGAAACAGTCACCAAGGCCATTGACGAGGGGAAGGTGGTCCACTTAGCCTACCTGGACCTCGCAAAAGCATTCGATACAATACCCCACTCGGGCATTATAGATAAGCACACCAACTTAAATATAAACCCCTATGTCACTAGATGGGTTGCAAACTGGCTCAAGGACAGAACTCACATGGTTAGAATTGCTGGAGCCATGTCAGACTCCAAACCAGTTACAAGTGGCGTCCCACAAGGCTCAGTCCTGGGACCTCTCTTGTTCGGTATATATTTCTCGGAGGTACAGGCCAACACGGAAGGACTGTGGCTGACTAAGTTCGCAGATGACTGCAAACTGGGTGCCATAATCGACTCTCCAGCCGACACAAGCATCCTCCAAAAGGGCCTCATAGAAACGGACAACTGGTGCCAGAGCCATGGCCTCAAGCTAAACACCAAAAAGTGTATAGTCATCCCCTTTGGCAAAAACAAAGTGCCCACAAATTACCACATAGGTGGTAATCCATTAAGTACAGAAGAAGTAATTAGGGACCTGGGGACCCAAGTTGATAGCAATCTCTCATTTGACAACCACGTGGCCAAAGTGGTTAGAAAAACATTTTATATAGCCCACCTAATCATGAAGGGATTCACAACTAGATCAGGGGAGGTCATCGTGCCTCTTTACTCATCCCTCATCAGGCCCATAATTGAGTATAATGCCCCTTTTGGGATGTACCTTACCAGACACCTGCAGCAACTGGAAAGACCCCAAAACTACCTCACCAAGAGGATCATAGGGCTCAAACAGATGCCATATGCTGCCCAGTTAAAGAAACTCCAGCTCTACTCAGTGGCATACTGCCTGCTCAGAGGAGATCTGTGCCTGACGTATAAAGCCATGTCCAACCCGGAATTAATGGACATGCTGCACCTCAGAAAATCCAAATCCCGTCGAGCTACGCGCTCGAGAGACTTGAACCTCAGCACTGAAATAAATAGGACATGCTGGAGGGACAGATTCATAACCCAGAGGCTCCCTTCACTCTGGAATAAAATCCCAGTCCAGGTTAGGCAGAGTCCCTCATTGACTCTCTTCAAGAGGAATCTTGATGAGTGGATGGGAGTTTGTAGGTTTACCCCGGGTATCACTTCTGTGTCACTGTTAGACAGAGGCACAGTATACTAACCTCAAAAAAGGGCATAGCAAAATTAATTTAAAATGGGTGGCGAAAGCCAAACACACTCTGGCTAGGCTTATAAATGCCCTAGGGCAGATAGCCTAGTATGAACCTAAGAGATTCAAACCAAAGGCCCAGTAATGCTGTCATGTTACTCTGCTGGGAGAAGCTGTGACTTATGTGGTCAAGAGGCACATCCAGTCATTATTGGGGCTCAGAGACAGTTTGAAAATCGAGTGCTTTAGTGCTTTCATTTAACAAGGAAGTCCACCAAGTTAGCTTAAAAGACCACTATTCTAATTTTTCCCAGTCTATTTTTTTTACCTATATTGATCTTTTCGAAGGCAAACTAGGCAAGCTTCCAGTTGTGTACATGGTTAGACGTAGATATCAGCCCAGTTATCAGGCCAGCCCAAAAAGTTCCAATAGCTATGCAGATCAGAGTCAAAGATGAGCTAGATAAAATGGTGCAACAAGGTATGATTTGTCCAGTCGACAAACCAACTGAATGAGTATCTTCGATGGTGGTAGCTCATAAGAAAAGCTCAGACAACATTGAAATATTTATAGATATACGAGATTTGAATAAGGCACTGAAGAGACCTTATCACCCAATGCGTACAGTTGAAGTTGCTGCTCTTATGCCAAATGCCACTTTTTTTTTCTGTCTTAGATGCCGAGAGTTAATTTTGGCAAATTTTGCTTGACAAGAAATCTTCATTGTTAACCACTTTCAGTACCCTGTTTGGAAGGTACCGATTTCTGAGAATACCGTTTGGGATAAATTCTGCCAGTGAAGTCTGTCAATGTGCAAATGGAGCAAATTTTTTCTGGATATCCTTGTGCTGTTATAGAAGATTGCATTCTAGTAGGAGGTAATGGTGGAGCTGTGCATAACAGAAACCACAGAAAAGGTCTGGAAAGGGCACATCAAGTGAATCTTAAGCTCAATCCACAGAAATGCAAATTCAGGCTACAAGAATTCACTTATGTTGGTCATTTTTTTTACCAGTTCAGGCTTACGACCATACCCTTCTAAGCAAGCAGCCATTCTTGAGTTGCCAGCTCCAAACAATGTTCAAGCCCTGCAACGTTTTCTTGGCATGGTTAACTAACTAGGCAAGTTCATTCCAGACTTGAGTCAAATATTAGCACCACTCAGAGAGCTAACACCCAAAGTTGTTCCTAGTCATAGTTAGAAAAACACCAGAGAGCATTCAATGTCCTGAAAGAGAATTGCCAGTCCAGCTGCTCTCAGATACTGCAACGTCCACAAACTAGTTACTCTCTCATGTGATGCTTCAGAATTTGGTCTTAGTGCAGTCATTCTTCAAGAAAGTCAACCTGTTACTTATGCGTCCAGAACTGTAACCCAAACTGAAATGCACTATGCTCAGATAGAGAACTTTTGGCAATTGTGTTCGCATGTTTCAAGTTCCATGATCATGTTTGGTAGACCTATCCAGATTGAAACAAACCACCAACCTCTAGTCACTGTTTTGAAAAAGCCTATGTATGCAGTTCCAGCCAGATTGCAATGCATGATCCTGAGATTGCAAACGTATTGTTTCAGTCTTGTCTACAAGAAAGGCAAACTTCTTTATCTTGCTGATACATTATCCAGATCGCCCAGAAGTACCACTGAACAGCACGAGACTGAGCAACTTGACTTTGCAATAATGGAAGTGAGAAATTTTTCTGCCACCTGTCTTGATGAGCTTAGAGATCACACAGCCATAGATCCACTTTTGCAAAAGCTCAATAACTTCATCAAAGAAGGATGGCCATCAAAACAATATAGTTTACCTCAAGTGCATCCTTATTTTCCTACAGAGATGAGATGTTTTCAGACTATGGTATCGTCATGAAAGGCCCTAAAGTTATTGTTCCAAAGTCTTTGCAACAAGAGTACATTACTGTCTTGCATCATGGTCACCCAGAAGCAGAGACTACCAAAAGAAGGGCGAGAGGACTAGTATTTTGTCCTTCTATGTCACAAGACATTGAGAGAGTACTTTCATCTTGTTCAGTATGTAATGGTACTAAGTTACATCAACAGAGAGAATAAATACCAAAATCCAGAGCAAAGGAGAAAAGCGAACCAGTTCAACTGTAGCTCACTGCCAAATTTATTTAAAATAAAAGACGAAAAACATATGAGATCAAGCGCTTTCACCTGGATCAGTACCAGGCTTTTTCAAGATGAGTTTGCACTCACAAAAACACAGATTTATATACTACAAGTAATAATATCACATGATCAAATGTGTTAACAGCTTAGTTGATAGGCAAATTAATAGGCAAATACATTGTTAATTGGTAACCTAGTGCAAACAGAACCACTGAGCCATGCTCTTAAAAAATTGTAAGCCATGCAGTGATAAAAATACTTCTGTAGAACAATAAAATGTTAAAAAACATTAGGAAACATTGACTATTAATTTGCCTATCAACTAAGCTGTTAACACATTTGATCTTGTGATATTATTACTTGTAGTATATAAATCTGTGTTTTTGTGAGTGCAAACTCATCTTGAAAAAGCCTGGTACTGATCCAGGCGAAAGCGCTTGATCTCATATGTTTTTCGTCTTTTATTTTGAATAAATTTGGCAGTGAGCTACAGTTGAACTGGTTCGCTTTTCTCCTTTGCTCTGGATTTTGGTATTTATTGGTTTGGAGTTTTTTTTGGTATCAACAGAGAGAACCACTTCAGCTAAACCAGATACCTGAACTACCTTCTTTGACAGCAGCCGCCAACATTTTTGAGTGGAATGGTCAATATTACTTGGTTAGTGTAGACCCTTATTCTAATTGGTTTGAGATTGACCTACTTCCCAATCTAGCATCCAATACTGTCATTACTAAGATGAAGCGTCATTTTACAGTCCATGATAGTCCACACAGTTATTTCTGAGAATGGCGCACAGTTTACAAGCCAGCAGTCCAAAAGATTTGCTGAAGAGTGGAACTTAACTCATGTCTCGAGTAGCCCAGAGTATCCACAGTCAAATGGTTTGACAGAATGTGCAGTTCAAAGTGCAGCACAGTTACTAGAGAAGCTGAAACGAGACAATAGCAATGTTTTCCTGAATATTTTAAATCTCAGAAATATTCTTCGTGATACACATCTTGGTTCACCTGCTCAGAGACTTCTGTCGAGATCAACCAGAACCACATTATCAATCAGTAGTCGGATGTTCTTCGTGTTTCACTGTTGCAGTCATTACATTTGGGTAATCTGGCGGCATGTTGCCCTCACTCGGCCTGAATTCCAAAGTCTTGGGTCCTCCGTCAGTTGCTGTCCTCTTCAATGACATCAGGTCGTCAAGGGTATAAAACAAGCAGCCAATGCCATTTTCTTCAGTCTTTCTTGCCGCGCAGTGCCCGAAGCAGAAACATTTCGCAAGTGCCGGTCAGCCGACTCCTGAAATATTTGAGTTTGAGTTTCAGAACCAAAGTCTTCACTAAAGCTAAAGGGGAAACTTTTTTCTTCCTCCATACCGATGTCAGAAAAAGTTAATTGTATTACTTGTGGGAAGCAAATACCTCATAAGGATTTCCATTTATACTGTATTCCTTGCCTAGGCCCTGATCACAAAGTGCCTGGCTGTCGGTTTTGTTCTAGATTTAAGCAACGTACTATTAAGCGTCGGTGTATTTTTGGAAACAGATTTAACTACCCAGAAATGTTGTCGGATATCAATCAGACTACCGGAATACATAAAAAATGCAAAGAAAAGGACAGAGGCAGACAGTCGAGGTCCAAAACCGACGACGAAGCTTCTCATAAGCCAGTCACCGGTTCGCCGGTACTCAGTGAGGCGCTTTCGCAGCCCCTGATTCCCGCTACTTTCAAGTCGCATGCCCCTACCGAGACCCATACCCACACCGCGAGATACTCAAAGTATTGGACCCACGGATGTATCTTCCTCGGATGGGTCCTGAGCCGCTGAGCAGGCACCGGCTTCTGAGGGTGTATTCAGGCCTCAACATTTTTATATCAAACATACAGCGGCAAAACCAAAGACAAAAGCAACTTCTAAAACTAAAAAAAACTAAAAAAAATGATGCATGAGCCACGTGCACAGGCCGCTATGCCTAAAAAACAGGTGATCAAAATGGCTGAAGACCTTATTACCTTGATCAGGGGTTCCCATCCCCCTCCTGATAAGAGCCCTAGGCAAGACATTTTGAACACATACCTGGACATTCCAAAATTCAAAATGCTGACTTTGCAGCAGCTTCTGCCCATGCTGGGCAAGAATGCTTGGCTGGTGACATTAGACCTAAAAGAGGCATACCTGCATGTCCCAATAAGGCAATCGTGCAAAAGATACCTCAGATTCAAGGCTGGCTTTATGCATTACCAATTCTCTGCACTGCCCTTTGGCTTATCTACTGCGCCCAGGGCCTGGCACCAGTAATTGCTTTTTGCAGACAAAGAAGTATACAAATATATCCTTACTTGGACGACTGTCTCATTCAAGCAGAGAACAAGGACATTCTTTTTCAACACCTGGCGTTTGTGAAAAGGCTTCTAACATGCCTAGGGTACACAATAAACGAAAAGAAATCACAACTGGTACCCTCTCAAAATATAACATTCCTGGGTACAAGCTTGAATACAACTGCCCAGATGGCTTACCTCATGCCAGACAAACAAAGGCAACTGACTACTTTCTTCAAACTGATGGCAACAAAAACCCAGTTATCTGCAAGACAAACTCTGCAGGCTGTGGGCTTTATGGCATCCTGCATCCTACTGATTCCCTATGCAAGACTGCATATGAGGAAACTTCAGTGGTACCTAAAAAGTTTATGGAGTCAACATTGTCACAGTCTGGAAGCAATGATTCCTCTTATTCCCTGCCTACAACAAGAGTTTCTATGGTGGGCAAAGGCATGTCTCCAAAACATGGGACAGGCCTTCACTCTACCCCCTGCCAGCCAAACCTTAACAGACGCATCAGATTATGCCTGGGGGACCCACATGGTGGGAAGATGCATTCAGGGCATATGGACCCCAAAACAAATGCATCTACATATCAACCAAAAAGAGATGCTAGCTGTTCAAAATGCCCCGACAGCCTTCAAGGATTTACTTCATGCAGGACAACTACTGATAAAGACTGACAACACCACGGTTATGTGGTATATAAACAAGCAGGGGGGCACGCACTCATACCCCCTTTGCAGATTAGCCATGGCACTGTGGGACACAGCTTTGACTTACCAAATACATCTTCAAGCTCAATACCTGTCAGGAAAACAAAATACTCTGGCACACTAAGCAGAAACCTTATGGACCCTCACGAGTGGAAACTAGATCCACAAGTCTTCAGCATGATAACAAAGAAATGGGGGAGCCCGGACATAGATCTATTTGCCTCTTCTCAAAATTATCAATTGAAAAGATTCTGCACAAGGACTTATCACAGACAAGCATGGAAAGTGGACGCCCTATCCTTCAGTTGGAAAAATCTATCAGTTTATGCCTGTCCTCCTCTGCCTCTTCTTCTCAGGGTCCTACTAAAAGTCAGACAAGAGAAACCAAAGATGATACTAATTGCCCCAGACTGGCTCCGCCAATACTGGTACCCAATCCTAAGGAACTTGTCTCAATACCCAGCTTGGACCTTACCTCAAAGACCTCAACTACTGTCCCAGCAAAACAATCAGATCCTGCACAATCAACTCCAGACACTGAACCTGGCAGTATGGCTGATCATGTAGTTATACAAACAACACCTCTCAGTAAAGCTGTGATGGATGTCATTTTGGAAGCCAGAAGGCCTAGTACTAGAAAATCTTATGCTGATAAATGGAAGAGATTCTGTGCTTGGAATCAAGCACAAGGAACTGATACAGCAGAACCAAATTTTCCTCAGATATTACGATACTTGACTGAGATGTGTGACAAAGGCCTATCTTTCTCATCAATTAAAATCCATGCCTCTGCCATTTCGGCTCATTACAGTACAGAGCCACCAATCTTTTCTCATCCTTTACTAAAGCAGTATCTTAGAGGAGCCAAAATTTTAAGGCCTCCTAGAAGATCACCAATACCTGCATGGGACCTCAATTATGTGTTGGAAAAGCTCACCCTGCCTCCATTTGAACCAGCTGCTACTGCTGATATAAAGTTCTTATCATGAAAAACAGCTCTGCTTCTAGCAATTACTTCAGCAAGAAGAGTCTCAGAGCTACAGGTCGTCATGGCTGTGGAGCCTTTTATCATATTTTACCCAGACAGGGTGTCTCTGAGGACAAATCCTTTATTTATGCCTAAGGTGGTTCCCAGTGTGGCTCTTAACCAAACTATTCATATGCCAACTTTTTATCCAAATCCGCAGAACAAGGGGGAGAGAATTCTGCATTCCTTGGACGTACACAGACAGCTAAGATTCTACTTGGGCAGGACTAAAGCTCTAAGAAAAACTGAGCAATTACTAGTGACATATGCTGCAGGATCAGAAGGAAAGGCTATTTCAAAGCAGACTATTTCAAAGTGGATAAGCCACTGCATTTGTTTCTGCTACGTACACCATGGCAAACCTGTGCCCAAGGGCATTAGGTCTCATTCCACCAAAGCTGCAGCTACTTCAGCAGCCTTTCTCAGAGGAGTACCAACCAAAGACATTCTAGAGGCTGCTACTTGGAGTTCTGTTCACACCTTTACAAAGCGTTATCATTTGCCTTTCTACTCTAAGTCCAGGGCAGGCTTTGCCACTACAGTTCTGCCGGGCCTTATAGCCACACCTAATGCTGTTTAGCTCCAGCCTCCCATCCATAGCTTTGGGATTCTACCCAAATGTAATGACTGTAACAGTGAAACACGAAGAACATAGTACAGTTGTGTACACTTACCATAAATATAGATGTTCAAGTGTATTCACTGTTGCAGTCCAGGTTACCCGCCCACTATCCCCCCTTTCTTTCTGGAGTTTATCTTTCCTTCTCTGTCTTTTACAACCTATGTGGTGTATTTGCTTGTAGATGAAGGTAAAGTTTGTACTGATGCATGTATATATAGTTTTTCTATATGTATTTTTGCTTCTTGGGGCACCTGACATCTGGGGCAAGATAAACTAAAGAAAATGGCGTTGGCTGCTTGTTTTATACCCTGACGACCTGACATCATGGAAGAGGAGACAGCAACCAACGCAGGACACAAGACTTTGGAATTCTGGCTGACTGAGGGCAAGCTGCCAGCAGATTACCCAAATGTAATGACTGCAACAGTGAATACACTCTAACATCTACATTTATGGTAAGTGTACACAACTGTACTTTGTTGGTTCCATGTGTCAAAAACAGCAGGTCAATGAAAACCAATCTGTTGAAGCGTTTAACCCAGAAGTCCCATTACCATAAGATCAGCAAACCACTCAATCCATTACGAGGAGTAGTAGTAGTAAAGATGCAAACATCCAGAGGTTATGATCGGATTGGAGTTGTGAAAAATATATGTCCAGAGGCGAGATTGTACATTGTGAAATCACAAGAAGTAGAGTTTAGGCGATATTGGAAACATTTGATGTTATGTAGTCCAATCTCACCTACATTCTTACCCATGGGTTCATAGCCAAACCTCGGCTCCGACTCGGCCATACTCTAGATCGAAGTCTTTCAGTTGGCTGGGCTAAGAAGGTATCCCATGCTGCACTGCTCCCTTTCCCCAGATCTCATTTGCCGCTCGTATAGCTCAGACGTGGTCTCACTTTTGGCTGTGGCTAAGTATAACTTTTGTCTTTATTGACAGTTTTCTGCTTCAAAAAAGCTATTTTCATAGCTGTGTGTTGTGTGTGTGTACTGGTTTAATAATCTGGTGTAATTTTTTTCTAGTAATATTGTCTTTTGTGGTGTCCTGCTAACTGTTTCCCCTACGGGCTAGGCCCGTTTCAGTTAGAGGACCTAGTCCGCCCCTTCTTCTGTGTTGCTTGTTAGTGTTAGTAGGTACCTATCCCTCGGGCTAGGACCGTTTAAGTTAGAGGACCTAGTCCTTTCCTTGTGTTCCTGTTGACTGCTTAAGTTAGAGGTCTTTTGTAATTGTCTATTGGTTTTCTTTGTTCCCGCGCTTGTGGCTTCTATATTAATGGTTGATCGTTATTAACGGTTGGTGTTTTTTTCCTTCGCTATGTCTAAGGATACGAAATAGCATAAGCCCTCGAGCTTTAAGAAATGTACTAAATGTGGTTATAAGATGTCAGTCACTGATGAACACTCTGTGTTTATTGTCTGGGGACTATTCACCTCCAGGAATCTTGTACATTTTGCCATGCATTTAGCCCGCGTGTTCTTCAGGAGAGGAAGAACAAACTAATTTTGAAAGGACTTTTGAAACCCTCCTTCGAGGAGGATTTGGGAAGGGCTTCTATCTTCAAGTCCTCTCCCTCTAAGAGTAAAACTTACAAGGCTAAAAAGCGTTCTCCGGCTCCATCTTTATCTTTGGAGCCTCTGGAGAAAGTAGTAAAATCTACTGTGGCATCCTCGGCTCCACTGTCCTCGGAGCCGCAGGAAGTTAGTATATTGACTAAATCTGCTTCGGCTCCAAGTCCCTCGGAGCCGATTGCGGAGGTGCTAGTTCAGAGCCGATCTCCAATTTTTAGGCCGTTCTCTCCTCGTCGTAGGTCTCCTTCGGAGAGGAGGTCTAGATCTCCTTCTTTATCTTCTAGGTCCTCCAGGACTCTTTCAGATGTGGATGTAGATAGAGTGGTATAGATACTGCTCCAGTCACCGGTACTGGCAAAATTGTTTTCGGCTCCAGCCCAGTCGGCTCCGGAGCCTGTCAGCCAGCCAGCGTCGATACTTCCTCCGATCGAATCTCAGCTTTCAGAGCCGGAGTGGTCAGCACCGTCTGATGTCCCTAGGTTGGCTCCAATGGCCCATCCTGGCTTATCGGCTCCGCCTTCAGCTCCGACCTCGTTGGCTCCTTCAACGGGGTCCAGGACTCATGGTTCCTCGGTCGGACCCAAGGGGGAGGCCTCGGGTCACTTTTCGGCTCCTTGCCTCCCTCTCGGTGCTTTGGTGTGGGGGAGCTTGACCCCTGCTTTGGCTTCGGACCTTGTCCCTTCTGCTCCAAGGTCTTCCATGGCTGGTCGATCTTCGGAGCCGGGGGGGAACCAGCTTTCGAGGCTATCCGGAGCGCGCTGGGCAGGTCCTCAGCAGCATCATTTGGCACTGACACACTGTCCCCTCCAGCTCTGGTGCGGGTCTCTGATCGCCCTCTATCTTTCGGCAGCAGAGACCCAAGGTCTCAGGATACCTCCATGAGTGGTTCCCATATTTCTTAGGGCCCCTCAGTGTTTTTGCCTGAGGAGCCACCCAGAAAAAGAACGTGCAAGTGGAAGCACATTGACTCCCAAGATGAGTCCCTCACGTCAGACACCGACCACAAGGAATCGGAGGGGTCCCCCAAGTCATCCTCTGAGGATGTCTCTCTGACATCCTAGAAATTTTGAAGCAGAGGGGTGACTGACCCTCCAAAGCTCCCTCCGAGGAGGAGTCTGTGTTCCTGAAGGCCTTTGGGGCTCAGCCCTTCACCTCCTGGGTGTCTCCACCCTTCAATGTACTTTTGGATCTGGTTTGTCGAAGGGTGTGGGAAACCCCTGACTCTGTGGAACCAGTCCCCTAGAGACCCAACAAATTCTTGTCCGCCCTCTCTGACAAAGAGTTTCTATCCAAGGGAGTTCCTGTAGATGCCATGGTGGTGGCAGCGGCCACCAAGAAGGAACTGGCTGAGACTTCATCTACCATCCATCCTCCTAACAAGGAGTCTAGGACCATGGACCGGTACAGGAAGCGTATGCTTTCTTCAGCGGCCTTTACTGTGCGGTCACTGAATTACTTGTCACATTTTACACGGCTCCAAAGAGATCTCCTGAAAGAGCTTGGGGATACTCTGCAGGGTAACGTTTCTGATGCGGTGGCTCAAAAGTTCAACGCTCAGATGTCTACCCTAAACTCTGTTGTTAACTCCTCCATGAGGCTGATCTCTTATGCAGCCGAAGGAGCGGGTAGGGCAGCAAGTTCAGGAGTTGCTCTTAGGAGACACTCCTGTTTGCGCCTCTGTAATTTCGCGGAGGCCTTCAAGTCTACGTTCACCACCGCCCTGTTTGATGGTTCCTCCTTATTCGGAACCAAGGTGAAGGAAACTCTCACTAGGTGCGAGCAAGAGGGAAAAACTCTGTCTGCTGTGGGAGTCCGTTTTTCCCTACCCTCTAGGCCTTATCCCAAGACCCAGAGGGGTGGGAAGATGTGATTCAGAAAATCGCAGAGGTTTTTTTAATGACGCACAAGGTGAGTCCCCCTCCAGAGGCAAGGGAGGGGGTGGTAATTCTGGTAGATGTTGCCCTAGGGGTAGAGGAGGCCCACGTAACCAGGGAGACCGCAATTCCTTACGTGGTTCTCCCTACCAGCGCTCCTGTTGGGAGGCCTGACTGTGCATTTCCAGAGCCAGTCGGGGGTCGCATTTCACTATATCCAGAGGCCTGGCAAAGTATCACTCAGGACCAATGGGTATTAAAAATAGTTTCTGGAGGATATTGCATTCCCTTCTCTTCAGTTCTCCTTCCGATCAAAAAAATCCCAGATGTTTCACCCAATCAAAGCGATTCCGCAGCTTCAGAGGTTTTAAAGCTGCTAGAAAAAGGAGCCATCCAGCACGTCCCCTCAGACCAGATCGGATTAGGGACTTACTCCAGATACTTTTTGTAAGACCCATTTTGGATCTCAGCAGATTGAACACCCACGTGAAGAAGTCCAAGTTCTGAATGGTCATGTTGCAATCTATTCTCCCATTGTTGGGAAAAGAAGTGTGGATGTGCTCCATCGACCTCAAGGATGCTTACTACCATATAAAGATGGACAGGGCATCCATAAGTCATCTACACTTCCGGCTGGGAGCCAGTCATTTTCAATTTTGCGCCCTGCTCTTTGGTCTCACCACAGCCCCCAGGGTGTTCACCAAATGCATGGCAGTGGTGACGGCTCACTTGAGACGTCCGGGATTCCAAGTGTTTCTGTTCCGGGATGACTGGCTCTTTTCTGCCACCACCAGGCATCTACTCCTACAAACCAGAGACACCACGATCAAACTGTGTCAACAGTTAGGTATCACTCTAAACTGGGAAAAGTCTGCCTTGTCGCCCTCGCAGCGTGTCACCTTTATAGGTGCCGAGTTAGGCACTGTGCTCATGAGGGCGTTTTTACCACTAGAAAGGATTCAAAGTTTATAACAGCAGGTGTACGCGTTGCTCCCTTTGAGAAGAGTGAAGGCAAGATTGATCTTCAAATTGTTGGGGACGATGGCTGCTACAATTGTGCTGGTTCCTCTGGCGAGGCTACACATGAGGCTCCTTCAATGGCTACTCTTCGCCCAATGGTCTCTACAACATCTTCCGCTTTCTCATCTCATAATAAACAAAGACGGGTGCAAGCAGGATCTGCGCTGGGGGCTTCACACCAGCAACCTTGATGCGGGAAAACCATTCGTTCCATCCCCTCTGGTTGCCACAATGACCACGGATGCCTCCCAGATTGGGGGGGGGGGCATTATCTAGGCAGGACAGTCCAAGGAACGTGGCAGGAACACGAGATGCATCTGCATATCAATGTCCTGGGGATGAGAGCAGTGCTACTAGCATTGCAAGCACTTAAGAGCTTTCTTCCTCTCAGGATAATTGCTATCCACACAGACAATATGTCGGTGGTATGGTATCTAAACAAACATGGAAGAACCAAGTCGTACCCCCTTTGCAGAGAGGCCATGCGAATGTGGCAGTGGGCAGGGCTTCCCAACGTTTTCTTGTAGCAACGCACATTCCGGGGAAGTCCAGTGTGATTGCCAACAGGTTGAGCAGAGCTATTCTGATGCCTCATGAATGGTCCCTGAGCAATCAGGTTGCGGAGCAGATTTTCCGCAGGTGGGGTCAACCTTGCTGCGATCTATTTGTCAGCTCCCTGAATACCAACTGCAGCAGCTGCTTCACCCTTATCCCCTCTCAAGGGGAGTCACCCAGGGACGCTCTAGTTCATGGTTGCCCCCACCGGTCTACTGTATGCCTTCCCTCCTGTTCCTCTGCTGACAAAGGTTATTCAGAATGCGCAATCTTTGAGAAGCAGAATGATTCTGATTGCTCCACACTGGCCTCGTCAAATTTGGTTCCCCTTTCTCCATCCTTACCTAGTGGACATCCCCTGGATTCTGGACCCTCAACCAAATCTGCTGACTCATACGTCAGAGCAGCTCCATCCCTCTCTTCAAACCCTCCGGTTGACAGCCTGGCTCCTCCACTTCCATCATTAGTCAGGCTTCATAATTTTTCGCTGGAAGTGGTTCATATTCTGTCTTCCTCCCATAAGCCTTCCAGCAGAAAAATCTATTCCAGCAAATGGAAGAGATTTTCCATATGGGCGCATGCAAAACAAATTGATCCTTATACAGCTCCATTTTAGTCAGTCCTGGAGTTCCTCTCCATGCTTTTCAACCAGGGATCAGCGGCTGCAACTATTAAGGTCCAGTTGGCAGCTATTTCCACTTTTCACGTCGCTGATGAGCCTAGTCTCATGGCACATAGACTTTGTAAGGCATTCCTGAAGGGCACTATGCTGCTTCATCCTCCAGTTTTTGACCCAGTTATTCCTTTGGTCTTAAATTTTGTTCTACAATGTCTCACTTCACCTCCCTTTGAGCCTGCAGCCACTTGTGATTTTAAATATTTGACTTGGAAGACTATCCTTTTGGTAGCCATCACTTCAGCCAGACGTGTCTCGAAGCTTCAAGCCTTATCAGTTAGACCACCTTACTTGATTTTTCATAAGGACAGGGTTTCTCTCAGACCAAGCCCTTCCTTTCTACCAAAAGTGGCTTCCGTTAGTAATCTAAACCAATCCATTGAACTACCTGTATTCTTTCCAGAGTTTTCGAACAAGGTAGAATTTAGATTTCATCAGCTGGATGTGCACAGACACTCATGATTCTATTTACATAGAACGAAGGATCTTAGAAAATCGGATCAGTTGTTTGTCTCATTTTCAGAAAACAGGATTGGGTCTCCTGTTCCTAAAGTCACCTTGTCTAGATGGATCTCCAGTTGTATTTCCTTCATTTATGCTTCAGGTGGCAGGGATGTACCATTTTGAGGGAAGGCTAATTCTACCCGATCTGTGTCTACATCTACAGCCTTTCAGACCAGGTTGTCTATGGATAGTGTTTGTGCTGCGGCTACATGGGCATCTCCTCACACCTTTGTTACTCACTACAAGTTAGATTTGGTGTCCAGAGGCAGGTCTTCCTTTGGTTCCACAGTGCTCAGGAGTATTTTCCACTGAGCCTCCCAGGATTCAGGTGCTGGGGACGCTGTCCCATGGGTAAGAATGTAGGCGAGATTGGACTACATAACATCAAGAAGTTATGTACTCACCATAACGTTCGATGTATGTAGTCCATCTCGCCTCACATTCTTACTTACCGCCCCCTCCTTCCCCCATCCTGGAGGACCTAGGAGTTAGGTATGGTTTCAAATTCCTTTCTGGTTGGTATGTTCTTCCTTCTCTGTATGTTGCTGTGTGTGGAGAAGTGAGTGATTTAGCTCTCAGAAAGGGAGCAGTGCAGTATGGGATACCTTCTTAGCCCAGCCAATTGAAAGACTTCGAGCTAGAGTATGGCCGAGTCGGAGCCAAGGTTCGGCTCCGAACCCACGGGTAAGAATGTGAGGCGAGATGGACTACATACATTGAACGTTATGGTGAGTACATAACTTCCTGGTACTGGTGTCTGAGTCTATACCACAGCACATAGCCTGTGAGAAAGACTCTTTATCTCAGAGTGAACTGTCCAGTGTTCCATTTTCAGAAGAAGTTCCTGAAATATTCCCGTTCCTGTGATGAATCCTGAGTTCCTGATACGAGTTTTTCACCAAAGACTGTCCCTGTTGCTAAACCCAGTCCTGATTCTGATGTAACCAGATCCGGTCGCATCTCCAGACCATGTTATAGATACACGGCAACTTGGACATGAACGTTGTTTGTTTCTAATGTCTATATTAATGCATGTCTAACTGCAATGTCATTTTCATTTAAGGGCACTCTTAAGAGGGGGGATGTAGATCAGTGTGTGTGTGTGTGTGTGTGTGTGTGTGTGTATCTCTCTCAGAAGCTATCTAAGGGCTTGCACAAGTGTATAAATACTGTGCACATGTGAGCCTGACTTCCATTTTGTAGTAAGCTGTTGAGATGTACGCATGTATGTATGTAAGGTCTGTCTGTCAATCTGTTTGTTTATATTTTATGATGCTACTGTCTATCCTGATGTAGTTTGGTTAGATTTTATTACATAAAAACACCTCGCCTACTTGTCATCTGTATTGGAGGGATGCGCGACACAGTTGTTTGATGTGCCTGTTCAGGTACCCACCAAAGTGGACATTGTACTCAATGATAGGTCTAATTAATGCCAAATACAGTGGAACAATGACCTCCTTGGACATAGATGTCATGCCTTTGTTTAGAAGTTGCACAACAAAGAATGATTTCCTCAGTACTGTAGATGCATGATGGTTAAGTGCTAGATTGCGGTCCGTGCCCCCCCCCCCCCAAAGTCCCCGACTATTGGGCCAGCGTGTGATCATGCCCAAGTTCAAATTGCTTTCACTTCTCAACCTGTTACCGTTCTTCCTCATTTGAGGTTTTTGGTAAGTTTAGATTTAAAAGATGCTTATCACATTCCTGTTCATTCAAACTTCAGATGTTGAAGTTTTTTGTCTGGATCACATTGTCAGTTCTGTCTCTTACCCTTTGGGCTATCCACTGCCCCAAGAGAGAGTTCACAAAGTGTCAAGCTGTTGTCATGGCCCATTACTGGACACATGGTATCCACATTTTTCCATATTTGGAAAACTTGCTTATCTGTGCAGAGTTGTCTTCAAAGTGTCAGGAATCTCTCACTAGGGTGAGAGATCTACAAAGGCTGGGATGCCAAGAATGTTTTGACTCCATCCCACACTACTGTGTTCTTGGAGTGTCTGCTAGACATGTCAGTACAGAGAGCTTTTATTCCACAGGGAAAAAAATAGATCTATATTTAGATCTATTTCAGGAGTTTTTTACTCGTTAACTTCAGTCACTAAGAGGGAATACCTCTGTATTCTGGATCTTATGGCATCTGTGATTTTTATGATACCTCGGGCAAAACTCCACATGAGAAAGATTCAATGGTATCTGAAGTCTGTTTGTTCCCAACAACATCCATTATCTTTTCAGATTTCAGTTCTGGGATTTATCAGAAGAGAGATCCTTTGGTGGAGACTTCAAATATTCCTGAATCCATGTCTTCCCTCCACCCTTCCTGCTCCAGAGCACTTAATCACAGAGTAGTGTCAAAGTTGATAAAAGTGCAAGGCATATGGGACAGCAAAGACTGAAAGAAGCACATAAACATAAGAGTTGCTTGCTCTTATCAAAGCACTCAACACTCTAAATCACATTTGGTTCCCGGGTTATCTTCAGTTTGTTACAGACAATACCACAGTGATGTTTTACATAAGGGGCAAACCAGGTCTTACCCGTTATACAGACTATGTATGTTAGCATGAGATATTGCACATATTAATCTACAGGCATCCTGCATTTTGGAAAATAAGCTGAGCAGAAAAAAGCCAGACCCTCATGAATGGAAATTAGATCGGGGGGTGGGTCTACTAAGATTTGATCCATCTGTGGGAAGTTCCTCAAGTAGACCTTTTTGCCACACTTTTGAACTATCATCTGACCAGTTTCTGCCTAAGGACTCTGTGCAGAAAGGCCTTGAAGACTGATATCTTTTCTTTTCCTTGGACAGGAGTGTTCTCGTAAGCCTTTCCATTGATATCCACGGTACTTCTGAAGATTCAGAAGGAAATCCCCCAAGATCATTGTAATGACTCCCTTCTTACAGTAGTGGTTCACCCTTCTCTTGGAATTGGCCAGGGGCAATTACCTCAAGCTTCCTCAAAGACTGGATGATCTCACACAAGAACAGGGATGTTTGATGTATCCCAACTCCAAACAACTTCATTCAGGGCTAGTGTTTCTCTAAATTTGCAATATTTATGCAAGTTACTTTCCTATCGGCCATGTCAGCATTTCTGCCCATGGATCGCTCCTTTTGAAGGCAATCTCATGTTAAAATATTTTTTAAAGGGGTATTGCATAAGAGACCTCCAAAAAACAGTGCCTCCTCCTTAGGATCTTAATTTTATGTTAGAGAAGCTAACACTTACTCCATTTGAATCAGCTCATCAGGTTTACTTGAGGTTCTTCATAGATAAATATTAGGTTAACTGCCTGAAAGGCCATTTTTTAAGCCTAGCCAATAATCCAAGGTCAGAATCAAACCCTGTACGTTTGGTCTGTGAGATGTATTTTATTATGCCAAACTCATCACCCTTCTGATGAGATTCTTAACATGGAGAACAGTCTACTGGTTGATCTGACCTCTGCAAGAAGAGTATGTTTGTTACAAGCTCTTATTGTGGATCAGCCTTATCTCATTTTCCACAGAGACAGGATTTCTTTGAGAATTAAGCCTTATTTTATGCCTAATGTGGTATCCAAGCTTACTTGAAGCCAAACTATCCATCTCCCTGTGTTCTTCTATGAACCAAAAAATGAGGATGAAAAGGTACTTCATACCTTGGATGCCCATAGATAATTCAGGTACTGTCTTGACAAAAAATGTTTCAGAACTTCTGATCAGTTCATTTCTTGTGAAGGTAAGGAGGGGCAATCTTTGTCAAAGTGGACTATTTCCAAATGGTTATCTAAGGCTGTTATTTTTTGCCATTCCCACCACAACAAAACTATCCCAGGCAGGTTAAGGTTGCACTGTACAAAGTCTTGGCTTCATCTGTCGCTTTTTAGAAAGGGTTGGACTCGAAGTATTCTAGAAGCTGCAATTTGGTCCTCTGTACATATTTTTAGAAAGCACTACAAGCAAAATTCCTTCTACAGGTATAGGTCAGGTTTTGCTAGTACCATTCTCCAGGGGCTTTTGGACTCTTCTCCTTCCACCTCCCAACTGTTTTAAGCTTTGATAGTCTAACAGTATAACCTAGGCTCCAGTAGTGATCAATATGAAAAACATAGAACAGTTGTGTAAGTAAAGTTACCAAAACAGTTGATGTTCAAATGATTACTTCTGCAGTATTCTCTTCTCTCCATCCCCTTTGTTTTTTAGTGTTTTTTTATGCCAGGACGTGAACAATTTATTTTTGTTGTTGTTAGACTGAACCCCAAGAGGACATTGTTTTCTGTTTCAGTTGGCATGGAAGTTCTGAAGGACTTGGTGCCTAAGTATGTCTTTTAGTCGGCTCATCTCGAGCTGTCTTATGGTTTGGGCATCTGGAAAGTCCCCTGAAACTTTGGAAGATAGCCGGCTGTTATATCCTGTACAGGATATAACCTATATAGTTAAGGGTACTGCAGTAGTGATCATTTGAACAGCTACTGTAGTGGCAAGTTTACTTACACAATTGTACTTTCTCTGCATTTTCCTTTCAGTTTTCCATCTACTCCAAGGATATTCACAAAGTATACTTCTCAAGAGTAGCCTATTGCAGATGTTAATTTTTTTTTCCTTATTTAGATGGCTGGCTTATCTTTGCAGAGTCTATTTCAAAGTGCCAGGAATCTCTCACTTGGGTAACTCTCTCTCTCAGGCTAGGTTGTCTATTTCAAAGTGCCAGGAATCTCTCACTTGGGCAGATCTCTCTCTCAGGCTAGGTTGTCAAGAAAACATTTCAAGTCTCATCTTCTTCTCTCCCACAAGGGGGTATTTCTTTGGTATCTTCATAGATACTTCATTCAAAGGGCTATCAGAGCAAAAAATGCAATAGATGAGCTGATCTGGGCAAGAACAGACCCTGATTAATGGAAATGTGTAAACGTTTCAGTACCACATGCTTGTAGTGTGCATCCAAGCCATACTTAGAATAGTATGTAGCCAATTTTTAAGAGCCAGTAGACTCAATACTAATGATGGTGATTGTGTATTGCAACTCAATGAAATGTATTCTGAGTTTTGTACTAGGGGTTTACAATATGGGTATGCTGGATAGAAATAAGAATGAGGTTGTATATGAATGAAATAGTCTAGCTAAACCTTATTTCTCTGAAGAGCAGGTTAATAGTAGATGATCTAGACATAATCCTGTTTCTGGATCACAAATTCAATATAAAATTAAATATAATACTCATGCCAGTAGAATAAAGGATGTCATCAAAGAAAATTGGTCTATTTTATGCTCCTCTGAAAGTATTGAAAAAATTGTAGGTCAGTGTCCAGATTTTCTGTATAAGAGAGAGAGAAATCGAAGAAGGCAACTTTGTTTTAAAGATTTTAGTTTTTCACTTAAAATTAATATAGTAACAAAAGGTACTGTCCGATGTTATGATTACCAGTTTTGTAGTTATATCACTAATTAACAAAAAAAAAGTTTTCATCTGATATTGTCAGTTTTCATTCATTCCTCAACAGTTGGGCTCAAATCCAACCCTTGGATCCTCCTCTGTAACTTTTTACAGCTCATGGATATTGGAAACTCCCTTACCCATAATGATCTGGTCCCCTACCGTACTTCACATCTCGTTTGCCACATTTGTGTACGGATGTGGTCACTGATAGCTCTCAAGCTTTAGTGTGATATTGTGAGTTGTATAGCTTTTTCTCTTTTTTCAGTTACATTTTATTTTCCTCCCTTCTCCTTTATACATTTATCAGAGTATTCCTTGTTTACCTTAGTTGGTAGTATTTTTCTGTATTTGTGTTACCATTGTTAGTTAATTCCCTTTCCTTTCACTTTATTCTTTATTTTCTTTCTTTAAAAAAAAAAAAGCTTTTCTGTTTTTTTTATTATTGTTGAGAGTTCTTTTTCTTGCTCAACAAGACTAAACTTTTTCTTGCTTTGAATTTTAAGACTCCATTATCAGGCGCACATGATTCATGTGTGTATTGCTTAGGCCCAGCTCATTTTAAAGAGTCGTATGATATTTGTAAGAATTTTAACCCATAGGCCTTAATGGATCAAAAAAATAAGCTGATTTTAAATGGTTTATTACCTTCTGCTTTTTCAGAGACTTTATCTGGATCTCAAACCTCCAAAAAATATGATAAGCCCAGAATTCATTGGAACTTTCTGGTTCATCCACTCCTAGCTCAGATCCGATTTTTGAATGTTCTCCTAAAGTGTCCAAGCAATTGGATCCAAATTTCATGGATCCAAAGACTAAATCCTCTGTTCGACACTTTCTAATCTGAAACTACTCCCTCGAACCCAGTATGTGTCAGAGAGATGCCGCCATTCTAGATTCCCTTCAGTGGCCTCTTCTTCCCATTCTTCCAGCAGCCCAACAGAAGCAGATGTAGATAAAATGATGAAGTTTCTCTTGGCACAGATTCAGATGGGAGTTCTCCTGGCTCCTATCCTTTCAGGTCCGGAGAGCTTTGCCAGTGCTACTTCACCCATCTTTGCTTCTTCGAGCCGATCCTCGGCTTTGGAGTCCTTGGATCTGAGTCTTCTAGGACCATCTATATCAGATCCGAAGATTGTTGTATCTTCGGCTGCAATACATTTTCTGAGTGCAGTGGCTCTGAGTGTGTCGGAGCTGGATGATTCTCAGAGTTGTAGTGTCATCATTGGATCTGAGGTGTTAAGTTGAGTCCGAAGTTGTCTTAGCCTTCTCTTCCCCTCGGAGCTTCGGCATTGGACAGCTCAGCTCCTACCTCTCCCTCGGGGTGGAGGGGGGGGTCTGCCTTTGGATCAGAGGGATCAATGTTCCTGAAGGATGCCTTCTTTTTTCCATCAACCTCCTCCTCCCCGGAGTGTTCTACCTTTGAGGTGGTGGAGAGTGTTCTGTGCTTCTGGAGGATGGAATATTCCACCTCCTCTTTGATCTTCCTGCTGGATCCTAAATGTCTTGAGCCTCAACACTCTTCTCCACAGGGGCAGCCAACCCAGTCTCTCCAGGCTACCCAGCAGGGTATACTTGTATCTTCTGATACTTCTCCGGAACATCCCACCGAAGAAGTGTCTAGGAAGAGAAAGTGCAAGAGGAAGCACTTGGACTCTCCTCAAGAATCGATCACAGAAAATAGAAGTGATGAGTGGGAAGGGTCCCCAAGACCACCACCTGATGATGTCTCCTTAGGAGACACCCTGGAGATCCTCAAGCAAAAGTCTACTGATAACCCTTCCCAAGAGAAATCTGTATTCCTGGAAGTCTTTGGGTCTTAGCCCATCTACCTCCTGGATGACTCCACCCACTGATGAGCTCTTTGATTTGATCTCTAGGTAAGAGTGGAAGGAACCCAATGTTGTTGAGCCAATCCCCAAGAGACCAGACAGGATCCTGGTACTACAGAAAAGAAGAGAGTTGTGGAGCAAAGCAGTACCAGTAGATGCTATGGTCATAGCGGCAGCCGCAAAGAAGGAACTTGCGGAACAGAGTTCATCTGTCCATCCCCCTAACAAGGAGTCCAGGGCATTGGACAGATTTAGGAGGCAATGTATATACTTCAGCAACCTTTGCAGTCAGGTTGCTGAATTATTTGACACACTTTACCAGACTTCAGAGGGACTTGATTAAAGAACTTTCCAAATCCCTATCTGGGATTATTACTTGTGAGGCACAAAGTTTGGTTGCTCACAGTTGGCTACCCTATAAACCATCTCGAATTCATGCATGAGGTTCATTTCACATGCAGCTGAAGGTAACTCAAGGGCTGTGGGTTCAGGCATTTCCATTAGGAGACATGCCTGGATGCACCTGTGTGATTTTGCAGAGCCCATCAAGTCTTTCTTTGTCAATGCTCCCTTTGACGAAAGTTCTTTGTTTGGTCCTAAAGTGAAAAAGACGCTCTCCAGGTTTGAGCAAGATAGTAAGACCCCGTGTGCAGTGGGCATACATTTTTCAACTTCTCAAAGAACCTTCTCTGGGAATCAACAAAGAGGTAAAAAAATGTAGTTCAGAAAGCCCCAAGGGTCCTTTCTGAGATCCATGTGGAGATAGTTCCCCCCAGGGGTAGAGGGGGGGGGGACTCTAACAGAAGACACCACCCGTGTAGCAGAGAAGGCCCGCAGAACCAGGGAGAAATCAGTCAGCCCTTTGCACGTACGGCTATTGCACGGCTCAGAAACATCAGAAGACTACAAAAACATGGCAGAGCCAGCAAACAGTGGACAGCAATCCATTTATTGAAGGAGGATGGAGAAAAACAAACCGGTTTCAGCCGTTAGGCCTTCCTCAGTGTCTGCATTTGTTACAAAATGTCACAACCATATATATATAACAAGTAGTCTAGCGCCACCTAGAGTCCATGAATAAAATTGCATCCCATATATTTCACATATATTCATTTAGACCAGGGGGAAAGAGTGCACCCAATTTTATAATCCATTTCTTTTCCATTTTATTCAATATTCCATGCCAACCTGATTTGTTACATGTATTCCGTTGTATAATATCAATCACAGTAAATCTAAACTTGGCCCGTGGATGTTTTATTGTATGTTTATATAGTGCATTGGTTGGTTTACCAGTCCTAATGTCACTAAGGTGTTCTGAAATCCTAAATTTTACACACCGGGAGGTTTGTCCTACATAAAAGGCTGAACAGTTGCATGATGCCAAATAAATCACCCAATCTGATTGACAATTTGCAAAGAATTTAATCGGAAAAACTTCAGTATTTCTGCTTGTGAATTCCTTGGTTTTGAACATATTATTACAGTCTGTACAATGTCCACATGGGAAGCATCCCACTAGAGGGCCACCTTCTAAGGTTATTTGTTTAGATGAATTCTCATTCCTGTTAATATGTTTGTAATGATTAAAAAAGGATCCCATGTTCCGACCCAGTCTATAAGAAAAGTGACATCTGTCATCCAGTATGGCCCTAAGCTTGTTATCTGCTAACAATATGTTCCAATGCCTCTGTACACAGTTGATGAGAGCATCAGTATTTCTCCCATATGTGGTGACCAATCTAATTTGAGAATTAGATTTCTGTTTGATGTCCTTCATGGATGCATCTGCAGTCATAACAACTGGGTTGTCCTGTCGTCAGGCAGCCCTTCGGTCGGCCGGATTACAAAGTCCGGGTCCGGCTTCGGCTGATGTCGCACTTCACCCGACGTCATCTCTGCTGGTGTTCGGGTATAAAGGCATCAGCCGACGCCATTTTCTTCAGTCTTTCTTGCCGCGTGGCGCCCGAAGCAGAAGCTGTTCGCAAGTGCCGGTCGGTCAGATCCAGAGATTACTACTACCGAATACTCCTTCGAAGACTTCTAAAAGCTAAGTACCCCGTTGGGGACTCTTTCTTGCCTCAGCCGATGTCAGAAAAAGTCAATAACTGTTTAACTTGTGGGAAACAAATACCTCATAAAGATTTCCATTCTTACTGTTTGCCTTGTTTAGGCCCAGACCACGACGTAGCAGCCTGTTCGCCTGCGCTTCTTTCAACCGACGAACGCTTAGACGTCGGTCGGAGTTTGCTGAACAGTTTTTCGGCTCTGAATTTGCGTACATTATGCCGTCGGATCCCCCGACTACCCAAATTGTTAAAAAACGCAAAGAAAAAGACCGACACTCGCGGTCCGCGGTTTCGCCGAAACCATGGTTAAGCAAATCGCGAGTGTCTCGGTTTCGGCGAAACCGAGAAAACTGATCAGAGTACAGCCGAATCAATGACTACTACTGAGGTTCCGGTTACCTTACTTGAATCGGCCTCAGAAATTTTACCTACTACAGTGGTTACTAGTGACTTATCAGACACCATCCCTTTGGATGTCTCTACCCCAGCACGTGGTGCTGCTAGGCCTCCTGCAGCCATGTCTATTAAGGCCTTCGCCAGGGCTAAAGCAGCCAAATCTACTAAGTCAGTGCCTGTTAAACCCCTCAACCAGGCCCACTTCTAGTTCACAAATGCTTACTCTGGCAGAAGATTTAATATCCTTAATTAGGGATCTCAATCTCACCCAGACAGGGCCTCTCAGCCCCCAGAAAGAGACCTAGAGCAGAGCCCCTCGAGCCTGTGTCCTCTGATGATTCTGCGGAAGACTCAGATATTACAGACCAGCCAGAGGCTCCTTTCTCCAATTTTGAGGACTCAGATGCTGAAGAATCCATTCCAGCTGCTTCCCACCAGAAGAATTCTCCTTTGGGGAAACCTTACATGCCATGAGAGAACAATTCCAATGGCAGGAACAGGATTTTTCAGACTCCAGAAAAAGACTTAGGACTTTTCTGCACCTACCACAACACAGGCCCTTAGCTATACCTCCTGTCCTCTCTGTTGTGGACGATGCATTTAATGATGTTTGCACTGCACCAGATTCTTTACCTCCAGCACCTGCCAAACCAGATAGATTTTACAGGGTGCCAGACACTCATCATCACCTATACAAGGCCCCTCTTGCAGACCCTGAAACTATATCCCAGGGCCCTAAGGCAGTAGCCTCAACCACAGCAAAAAACCCTATTCCTTCTGAAAGGGAAGCCAGGTCTTTAGACAGATGGGGCAAAAGGTTTACACCTCTGCTACTCTCTCAGCTAGAGCTTTAAACTGTCAGTTTCACATGATACAATACCAAGAGTTTATGCTTGATCAGTTAACTAAAAGCTATCCTCTGATGACTCTATAGATAAGAAAATCTATTAGAAATGGTAAATAACATACAACAGGTTAGTAACCATTCCTTAAAATGTGGCTATGATGCACTGGAGGCTTCATTTAGATCAGCCATGACTGGCACAGTGATAAGAAGACATGCATGGCTGAAGGAACAAGTTTTACCGGATCATGTTAAAGCTAAGTTATTAGATGCTCCTATGGATAAGACCAGTTTGTTTGGTACACCTGCCCAGCAGGTAATGAAGAAAATGGAAGAAAAGGCAAAATCTGTACAAACGGTTAAAGATTTCTTGCAGGTTCAGCCCCCAAGGTTTAGCAGGAACTGGCCTGCCAAAAATTGGTCCTTTCCTGACTCCACAAGATCCCAAAGGGGCAGGAATAGACGTTCCAGAGGCAGAAATCAATCCAGAGGGGGTGCCTACAGAGGATGACAGTGGCAAGGTAATAACAGAGACACAGGCACAGCCACTACCACTACAACAGGGCAATCACAGTGACTTGATTCTGACTCCGCCTACCAGGGAACAAATAGCAGCACCCTTAGGCGGAAAATTAACCTTATTTTCAAAGAACTGGCACTATATCACAAAAGACAAGTGGATTTTGCAAACCATAGACCAAGGTTACCGGTTCCACTTCCACACTATACCAGTCAAAAGAGGAATGCCAAACCTACCTCCAAATCAAAAAACAGAAGCTCTACAGCAGATAATGCAATTAACAAAGATGAGAGCTGTGGAAAGAGTACCAATAACAGAGCAAGGCAAAGGATTCTACTC
This sequence comes from Protopterus annectens, assembly GCF_019279795.1. Classification (NCBI taxonomy): domain Eukaryota; kingdom Metazoa; phylum Chordata; order Ceratodontiformes; family Protopteridae; genus Protopterus; species Protopterus annectens. The sequence goes on along the minus strand of NC_056744.1, from coordinate 637,563,520 downwards.
CAGACTATTCCTAGTTCCAAGAAAGGAAAAAAGTTGGAGACCTATTCTCGATCTGTCCACCTTAAACACATACATCATTGTCCCAAAATTCAAGATGCTGACCCTACAGCAACTTCTTCCCATGCTGGGCAAGGAGTGTTGGCTGGTAACTCTAGATCTCAAGGAGGCATACCTGCACGTCCCCATTCGACCAATTTGCAGAAGATACCTCAGATTTCTTGCAGGATCAGAGCACTATCAATTCTCAGCATTGCCCTTTGGCTTATCTACTGCACCCAGAGTATTCACAAAATGCCTGGCATCAGTAATCGCCCACTGCAGACTACAGGGAATCCAAATTTATCCATACCTGGACGACTGCCTGCTACAAGGGGACAACAAAAGCAAGCTGACAACAGATTTACAAAGGGTCATTTACTTGCTACAAGCACTGGGATACACAGTCAATTTGCAAAAATCAAGGCTGATTCCATCCCAAACAAGGACATTCTTGGGCTGAATTGGACACAGTAAAACAAATGGCATTCCTAACTGCAGAGAAACAAAAAGATCTCCCTCTTTACTTCTTGGCACTAACAAACCACAGCAAGTTAACAGCAAGAAAAGTTCTGCAGGCCTTGGGCTTCATGGCATCATGCATAATCTTGGTTCCACATGCCAGACTGCATATGAGAAAACTACAGTGGTACCTAAAGAATTTATGGTCCCAACACAGGCACAGCCTAGAAGCAGAAATTCCACTAATTCCATGCCTAAAACAGGAGTTCCTATGGTGGGCTCAAGCATGCCAGTCAAACCCAGGCTTACCCTTTCACAAATATCAAGCAAGCCAAACCATCACAACAGACGCCTCAGACCTAGGATGGGAGGGCTCACATGCTGGACAAATGCGTGCAAGGATTGTGGACTCTGGACCAGCTTCACCTGCACATCAACCTAAAAGAAATGCTGGCAGTAAAACTGGCAATCCAAAAATTCAGACCATTTCTCAAAGAAGGCCATTTGATGATAAGGACAGACAACACCACAGTCATGTGGTACATCAACAAACAGGGAGGAACTCATTCATACCCCCTATGCAGAATGACTTTGGACCTTTGGAACCTGGCACTCAGCTACAACATCCAGTTACAGGCAATGTTTGTACCGGGAAAGGAGAACACTCTAGCAGACATGTTAAGCAGAACCACCTCGGATGCTCACGAATGGATGCTACACCCGGACATCTTCAAGGCCATCACAAAGAAATGGGGAATGCCACAGATAGATCTATTCGCTTCCCCTCTCAACCACCAGCTCAAATTCTGCACAAGGACATTCCATCCACTTGCATCGAAAGTGGATTCGCTCTCCTTCAGCTGGAAAGGCCTGACAGCATATGCATTCCCACCTCTTCCCTTGATACACAAGGTATTACTAAAATCAAGGAGGAACGTCCAAGGATAATCCTGATAGCTCCAAACTGGCCAAGACAACACTGGTACCCATTGCTGAGGAGCATGTCTCGGGACAAAATGTGGTCAATACCCCTGATGCCCTTGATGTTAACTCAGAACAACTACAGCATCATGCATCCAAACCTAAAGACGTTGCAGCTGACTGCATGGCACATCACATAGCAGCAACTATTCCAGATCTCTCCCAAAGGGTTAAAGACATTATCCTTGAAGCCCGCAGACCTTCAACAAGAAGGAACTATGCAGGGAAATGGAAAAGGTTTGTCATTTGGAGTGCTGAAAGAGGGAAGGATGTGTCGAATATAGATATGGCTAACATTCTGGAGTACTTGGCAGAGCTTCTACATACAGGCCTGTCCTATTCCTCCATCAAGATACATGCATCAGCTATTTCAGCAGAATACAGCTTTGATCCACCTGTCTTTTCACATCCTCTACTCAGGCAGTTCCTCAGAGGGATCAAGAATGTAAAACCTCTTAGGAAACCACCACTGCCAGCTTGGGATTTGAACTTTGTGCTAGAAAAGTTGACACTCGCACCTTTTGAACCAGCAGCAACAGCAGACCTACAGCATCTTTCATGGAAAACTGCTTTCCTACTGGCAATAACCTCAGCAAGGAGGGTTTCTGAACTTCAGGCCCTAATGGCAGTACAACCCTTCCTAATCTTCCACCAAGACAGAGTGTCCATGAGGACTAATCCTACATTTATGCCTAAGGTGGTATCCAGAGTGTCCTTAAACCAGGCAATCCACCTACCTACCTTCTTCCCCAACCCACAAAACAGAGGGGAAAGAATGCTGCATACCTTGGATGTACACAGACAGCTACGCTACTACCTGGACAGAACAAAAGTAACAGAAAAACTGACCAGCTTTTTGTAGCCTATGCAACAGGAAGGGAAGGAAAAGCAATTTCCAAACAGACAATCTCCAAATGGATAGGAAATTGCATACGATTCTGTTACTCCTTCCATGGAAAACCAATTCCACAGAACATACGACCTCATTCTACAAGAGCAACAGCCACTACCACAGCCTTCTTACGAGGAGTGGCAACCAAGGACATTATTGAGGCGGCTACTTGGACCTCCGTGCATACATTTGCCAAGCATTATAATTTACCTCTATATTCCAGATCCCGAGCAGGGTTTGCCACTGCTGTACTGCAAGGGATCCTAACCACACCATAATCTATTCTTCCTCCTCCCCTAGTTGGCTATGGTATTCTACCCAGTTGTTATGACTGCAGATGCATCCATGAAGGACATAGTACAGTTTTGTACCTACCATAAATGTAGATGTCCGAACTGGATAGCATCTGCAGTCAGGATTACCCTCCCTCCTTCCCCTCTGTGGTACTCCTAGGGTATTTACCCTCCTAATAGCTAGCTGGTGGGGGGAGTCTCTTATGGTGTATTTGTTTGTATATATGTACATACATGCTAATTTTTTGTGTTTGCCTTCTATCCTTTGGGAAACATTGGCATTTTTACCCAAAATTTAGCCTTCCAAGAGGGCAACTGGCATCTGGGGCAAGAAACACTGAAGAAAATGGCGTCAGCTGATGCCTTTATACCCGAAGACCAGCAGAGATGACGTCGGGTGAAGTGCGACATCAGCCGAAGCCGGACCCGGAGTTTGGAATCCGGCCGACCGAAGGGCTGCCTGACGACAGGACAACCCAGTTGTTATGACTGCAGATGCTATACAGTTCGGACATCTACATTTATGGTAGGTACAAAACTGTACTTTTTCCCTATATTGTAGCAAATTCTCCCGATTTGTATTGGTAGCAAATAGTCTACCCTGAGCAATGTCACCTTTTTGGTACCCACGGTTCTGAAACTTTATAGATAAATCTGACTCATAGGTGGAAAATGTCCTTCCCTTTGAGCAAATCCTCCTAAGGTGGAGAAATTGTGACTTTGGAATGTTTCTCCAAATATGAGGTGGATGAAAGGTGGAGGCATGGAGCAAGGAGTTGTATTGGAGGTATTTCCGATAAATTTCTGTTAGTGTATGATCTGCATTCTTTGTGACTAAGACATCCAAAAAGGTAATCTGATTTTTGTCATAAGTTATTGTGAATTCAATACCCCATTTGTTTTCATTCAAATAAGTGACAAACTCCTTGAGATAGACAATGTCAGATCTCCATACCATCCAGCAATCATCCAAATACCTCCTCCATATATCAGTCTCATCCATGTAGATGTTGTGTGCCCTATCATAAATAATTTGGTCTTCAACATAGGCCATAAAAAGATCCGCATATATAGGGGCAAAAGAAGCCCCCATGGCAGTGTCTTTGGTCTGTAGATAAGATTCATTCCCATAAAATATCACATTCTTAGTTAATACATGCTCCAACAAGCAAAGTAACTATGTATCAAAGCCTAGGGGATATAGTTCTGACTTTGTCAACCAATACTCCAATGCATCTAGACCTGCCCAATGGGGGATGTTGGTATATGCTGCAGAAACATCCAAAGTACACAAATACCACCCTTCTTCAAGCTGCATGTGTGCTATAATGCTGAGGAATTCAGTAGTATCCTGTATTCTTGCTCTTACATATTGTAGCAAAGGCTTAAGGTGTAATGTGAGGAATTGAGATAATGGTTCAGTGATGGAACCTCTACCCGAAACAATCGGTCGACCTGGTGGATGTATAGGATCCTTGTGAATCTTAGGGAGGAAGTAAATGTATTGATTAGAGGGATCAGATACTGTGAGATGGTATTGAGTATCTTGTGTTGTAATATCTTCCTCTCTAGCTAGTTGTAAGAATTCATCTATTTTCTTTTTAAATCCTGGTGTAGGATCGATCACCATATGTGTATAGTATCTATTGTCTTATAACTGTCGCATAGCTTCAGAATTATATGATGACCAATCCTGTATTACAATGGCACCCCCTTTGTCTGCTGACAATATTACTAAGTTCTTGTTATTAGCCATGTCAATGATTGTATCCATCTCCTTCCTGGATACATTGTTCTGTTTTACATGAATATCCTTAAAATTGAAGTGTAAATCTTTGAGAGTGGAATTATAGAACATGGATACATTTGGATGCATTGGTAGAATAAAAGTCGATTTATGATATTTGAATCTTGCATCATTGCCTGAATTATCTTCTGTTTGAAAAAAAAAAATTCAAGTTAAGTAATCGACAAAACTCAGAAATAATATTAGCAAATGAATCTTCAGAGATAAAGAAACCAGGAATGAAGTTAAGTCCTTTATTAAGAATTTGTATTTGTGTTGTGGACAATGTGGTAGATGAAATGTTTAGCACATTATTCATTTCTGAACAATCAGTTTCAATAGATCTACCATGTTTTCCACCCCTGTGTTTCCTCCCACCCTGTTTGTACTTTTGGCTAAAGGGATCAAAGAATTTCTCCTTTTGGATACTCGTGAGTGTTGTGTAGTGGACTCTAAGGTGGTTGAGGAATCCTCACCTGATTCGTCACAACTTGATGTGTTTGATTTTTTCAAGATAGATCTGGGTCTTTTACTTTTATTAACCTTCCTGTGGGAAGGCTCAAACCTAACCTGTTTGTTACTTGAGAATGGGTGCCCCCCCCCCTTCATAATCACTTAAATCCCGGTGAAATCTACCCATTTTCTTGTCTTTTAATGTCTGTTCAAGGCTGAGAAGGTTCTGTCCCAATTTCTGGAGGTTGTTGGTATAGCCCTCTTGACCTTCAAATTTACTGATGTCATTGCACATATCGGTAATTTCTAGTATGTGTTTGTCTATGGTCCTATCATAATATGCTGATAAAATTTTGACAAATTCCATTGATGATTTGTGTTGAGCCTCTGCTCATTGTTCCAGTAGTATAGAATCTGCTTCGGAGACAAGTGGTTGTATCTTTGCCCTCAGTCCCCTGGGTGATATGTCTTTAACTAAGTAGGCTTTGAAAAGTTTGGTATATGCCACACATTAGCCCTTAATTTCCTCATACTTTTATTCAGTTTATGGAATGAAATTTCACAACTATTAGATGTTACAGAGGTTTCCCTGTTATTAACTTCCCCCAAATTTAGTAAGCCCAAAGGCTGCTAAATCATCCCTATCAGCTGAAAGGCCCCTCAATAGATCTGTAAGATCCATAATAAATGATATCAAATCCACTTCAAGGTCACCAACAATACTTTCACAGTGCCTGGTCCCCACTGAAAAATCTATAGGAATATGATATCCTTAAGTGTGAGGACTAAACAGGCCCCTGTCAATATAATGTATGCAGGAAATGTATATGTTTAAATCATAAAAATGTGAACAATAATAGCTACTATAATGAACGAGTCCTAATTGACCCCTATTCTTAAGTGCTATGTTCACACCAAGTTATAGTTGTCAATTAGAATTTGAGGAACAGTAACAGTCCCTATATATAAAATACAGTACTGAGTTCCAAAATGAAAAGCAACATGACCATCCAGTATTGTTTAATGGTATATAGATTTATTATATTGTCCAAAGGAACTGAGGGGATCTCAGCTGAAGGAAAAATGAGAATCATTAACAAGGAAGGAAAACAGGACCATGTCTACATCAAAGGAACCACCTTAGCCTAAACAGGACCTTCCCTTCCACCAAGATCTGGGACGCTCTAAAAACTTGGGACACCCACTTTCTGTTCAACTAGTAAACCATAAATGGACCCACAGAATAAGAATTGCAACAGTACTGAATGCAACCCAATGTTATGTTCCTTGTATGTATCAGGATTCAACCTAAAATATTTATATACAGGACTTAAATCCTTGTGTAGTAGGGATATCTGATAGAGTAAAATTGTACTAAGATACCTTCTGTATGAACTAAGTGTCTTCCTTCTAAAGTGATGATCCTGAATGTCTGATAGTGTAAATGTATAATGAATGCCTTCTTCGGTATAAATGAATGCCTTCCTTATAGTATATAATCCTGAATCACTACAAGATGAACATCTATGTTTTGAGACTATCCTAGATCAAAAATTGGCACTTAGTCTGGAAGATAGGTAAATGAATTCGGTTAAATGGTCTATTTATCCCTCACTCACATGTGAACATATAGACATATGAACAATTAGATGCAGCTATGGTCCTAACATTATTGTTCAAATTTTTTATATAGAAACAAAAGTAGTGTGAGAGCCCATACATCCGCATATATTATTTGGTAGGTAAAGTCCAAAAGTCCAAGATTATAACAGCAACAACCAACGGGTGTTGCAAATCCAAAATACCTCACATATAGTATCTCAATCTGCCGTTAGAATATCCACATTCAAACAGTCCCGAAGGTTTCACATAAATCCAATCTTGATATTCCGATCTTACATAGACTCTTGCAAAGAAACCAAAAAGTTGGATGAAAGTCCACAAAACTCAGATGTATTATTTGTAAAATTCTTGTTTAATCTAATAGTCCAAATTATCAACAAAACCAAGCGGGTGTCATAAAATGAAAAAGTATCCGCTCATAGTATTAGGACCTTCCGTTGGTATAACCACATTAAGACAGTCCCAATAATTCACAATAAGCACTGTTGTTAACCACTGATGAAAAAATATATTTAAATCACTTGTTTGGCCTTGAGAAAACAAAATTGTATCAGCAAAGTCAAGCGGATGTTGTAAAACAAAAAAGGGGATCTGCTTTAAATAGCAAGACCTTCCGTCTGCCTTTCTCACGTTGAGACGAACCCAATAGTTTACATTAAGCACTGTGGTAAACCGCCCATAAGAATAATCTTCAAGACCTTGTCTGCCGTAAAAGTCCCAAAAATCTTATAACAGCGAACCAAACAGGTATAACAAGTTGAATGAACCTCCGTTTACAAATCAGGACCTTCCGTTTTAGGCCCACGTTGAAAACAGTTCCAGTAGTTCACATTAAACACCGATATTAAGCACGGATACACAAATAATTAAAGGACTTGTTAGGCCAATGTTCATTACCATGATCCAAGTTGCATAGGTTAACACTTGGTCTTGCTATTTGTATGTAGTATATATTTTTAATCATGCATTTTTCAATTATGCACAATTTGCACATCACTATTTAAAAGTGCATAATAGTACTGGCAATTTTTTAATGCTGTTAAAATCGTAGTAATAGTATGTCGTTTGGTTGAATAACTACTATTACTGGCTACGGTGATGGTTTAACTCCGTGTAGCTTTAACTTTTAATGTGTTTGCATGACATCAGGAGGTTCAATAAATTTCATTGGTAGTCCGTATTTTAAATGGGATTTTAAAAGTGTGTGTTTAATTGTAAAAGTGTTTTTTGTCTGAGGAAGCTAGAGAATTTCTTCCAGCGAAAGCGTTTACAATAAATTACGTTATAACCAATTACGGTTTTTGTGTTGGAGTGGACTTGAGAGCTTTTTGCCTGTGATATACTGCTACCATATCAAACACACAAGACTTTGCCAGCTAAATAATGCACAAAGCATTCATAAAACTTTCCCAGTATCCCAATAAAAATTTTATTCCTGATAACATTTTCTACCTGAAACATTACCTCACATATTTATATCGGATTCTACCTGAAACATTACCTCACATTTATATTGGAAACAGTTTAACACTCATATTTTAACACTACATAAATTCCTTAGGCTCTCGCCAATAATTTAAGAAGTCATTAAAAACTTACTTCATCTTTGTGCTAATTCTGTTGGTAGAAGACATCCTTCAAAGCCCTGACACCACTATCGCAATTATCAAAGGTATGGACCAGTGCATCAACCCCTCACCCTGAAACATTAAACCATTTAACTCAAAGCATTTTACATCACATTCCCAGTGACCTAAAAAATACCATTGGTCAAAATCAAAAACCTCTGTAGTAAATGGTCAATGGATCTTAAGCCATTATCTGCACTTTATTAAGCATTACCAAATCTTGACTAAAGAATTAATTTTGTGTATTGGGCTGTATTAGAGACCGCTTTGCATTGCCTGTTTACGGTAGACCAGGCATGTAATCTGGTGGGGAAGTTGCTCTATTCATAAGATATGCACACCAATTTTAACATGCAAAGTAACACATAAGGTAATCCTGACAGTGATTCATCCTCAAAGTGGATTAGGGCACAATCAGACATATTTGGTCGCACTCAGCTACATATTAGTGCATCTTACATACCTCTCCCTTCTTTATTGACAAAATTTGAAAATTTAGTAAATGATATTTAGTAAATGATATTTAGTCCACAGGCATTCCAAAAAGTTATGCTAAGTGACGTATACAAACATTTCAGATGACGCCAAGTCTCACCTGAGGCACTGCCTCAACATCACTATCTGTGCAGACTTTTAATTCAAGAGCTATTAGTGAGCAAAGGAATAAATTGGTGTTGAAGGGTCTTCCTTCTCCTATATCCTCTCCTTTACCTACTGGAGCTGAAACTGCCTCCAAGAGGCCTGAAAAAGGGAAGCTTAAATCAGCTCCTAAGGATAAGGACTCCAGAAGAAAGGATATGGACCAGCCCACTCACCTACTTTGGCACCAACTACCAAGCCTCTATCAAATATTTCAAAAAAGTCTGCTCCAGCTCTGTCAGATCCTACCACCTCAAAGACCGTCACCTCAGATCCTGTCACCTCGATACTCTCCTGAATCGAAATCTCTTCAACTTCCTTCCTTCTCCCTTTCTCCAGGAGACTCCAGGAAAGCACTCCAGGCTACCATCTGCCAGCTGCTCCCTTACATCCTCCAGTAGATGGTCTGAAGCAGAGGTGGATAGGATGATGAGGAAGTTCATTGGATCCATGAGTCTGCCCTCCACCGACTTTTAATATCTCCTTCAACAATTCATCCTGTGGTTTCGGACCCCTCAGATCTGAGATCCTTGAGGTTGTCCTCGTTGGTTCCGAAGACTGGTTGTTCTTCCACTCCGACCACTTCCAAAGTCATCCAGCTCCAATCCTTTTGGAGCAGAAGTGTCGGCTCCCGGTAACTGGGGTCAACTCCAAAGTTCAGAGCCTTCCTTGCCTGTTGGTGCTTCAGCTCTGGACAGCTCAAGTCCAGCTCCATCCTCAGGAAGGGGGCCTGAAGCTCAGCACAAGGAACTTTGGTTTTGGTGTTGCCAGGTTCTCCTAGGCCCTCTGCCTTTGAGATAGTGGTGAGGGCTTTCTCTTTGCCTACAGAAAGGACATCATTGCCTCCCTTGTATCTTATCTGTATTCCACTGTCGGGTCTTAGTTCTGAGCCTCTCACTTCTGTCCCACTGGGACAGCTAACCTGTTCAATTCTCCAGTCAGTCCCTTAGGACTCCCCAGTCACTTTTGATACCTCACCAAACCACTTCACTTATGAGGTCTCTACGAAGAGAACATGCCAAAGGAGACACTTAGCTTGCCCTCAGGAATCTCTTACTGAGGACACTGACTTCGATGAAGGGGAAGGATCCCCGAGATCTCCACCTGAGGAAGTCTTCTTTGGAGAAATCCTAGAACTTCTAAAACAGAAAGGTGGATGGTGTTCTGACACCCCTTCCCAGTCCAGAGTCTGTGTTCCTGAAGGCTTTCGGGTCTGGCCCAGCTATGTCTTGGGTGACCCCCCCCCAATTACACAATAAACCTTGTTTCACACTGTACATGGAAGGAGCTGTTTACTGTGGTGCTTATCCCAAGTGCCCAGATAGAATTTTAGTCCTCAAAGGACAGAGCAAACTGGAGCTGGCGGGTCCCAGTAAATGCCATGGTTGTGACAGCAGACACTACAAAAGAGCTTGCAGAGCATAGATCTTCCGTCCAATCCCCCTAACAGGGAGTCTAGGGCCTTGGATAGATTTGGAAAATGTTTACGCTTCAATGACCTTTACCCTGTGGACATTGAATTATTTGACACACTAAAAAAATCTCCAAATTTATTTTTGAGTCCATGTCTGTGGAGTGTCAGAACAAGATCTCCTTAGAACTGGCTACCCTTCAGTCCATATCTAATGCATCCATGATACTGATATAGCACACTGTAGAGAGTACCTCATTAGCTGCAAGTTTGGTCATAGCTGTCAGGAGACCTGCTTGGATGCACCTATGTGATTTTGCAGAACCCTTCAAGTCTTCATTCATCAGTGCTCCTTTTGATGGATCATCCTTGTTTGGCCCAAAGGTGAAGGAAATGCTCTCCAGGAGTGAGCAAGATTGAAAAAATTGTCTGCCATTGGGATCCATTTTTCTACTCCTCAGAGATGAGGCAGAAAGATGTGGTTTTGCAATTCCCAGGGTCTTTTCCAAACCTAGGGAGGGGATGATTACCCCAGACACAGAGGGAGAAACTTTAATGGAAGACACCTCCCTCAGGGCAGAAGTGGCCCACATAACCAGGGTTTCCAGGATTCCTTCTCATACAAACCCTACCAGCGCTCCTGAAAGGTTGCTCGGCTGCTGTTCTCTGGAGGCAGTGGGAGGGGTCTCTGCATCATGAAGCCTGGGCATCCATCACAAAAGATTCTTTGGTACAGAGGATCATATCCTTAGGTTATTTTATACCATTTTCCCAAATTTACCCTACAAAAATGAAACAAATCCCCAATGTTCCACCAAATCAGAGGGAGGCAGCAACTTTGGAAATGGAAAAGCTGCTAGAAAATAGTCTCTTCCTCCAGACCAGAAAGGATATGGAACCTACTCAAGATTCTTTTTAGAGTGAAAGAAGTCAAGGGAGTTGAGAGCCATCAAGAATCTCAACAAACTTAAACCAATAGGTGAAATATTCAAGGTTCCAGATGGTCACGGTTCAAGTCCATTTTTCCCCAGCTGCAAATGGACGATAGGATGTGCTCAGCAGATCTTCAGGATGCGTACTATCACATCGAAATTAACAGGTGCTCCAGAAGACATCTGCTTTTCCTGCTGGGTGCCATTCATTACCAGTTCAGAGCACTGCCTTTTGGCCTTACCACAGCCCCCAGATGAGATTGTTTCCGTATCTAGACGACTGGCTCCTGACTGCTGTGACCAGGCATCTTTTTTTTACAAGCAAGGGACTACTTGCTCCAATTTTATCTCCATCTAGGCATCGCAGTCAACTACAGCAAGTCACAACTCACACCTGTGCAGAATCTGGAGTTCAAAGGTGCTTTTCTAGACACAATCAATCAGATAGCATCACTTCCTCCAACAAGAGTACAAACCCTCCGGTTCTAGGTCATAGAAGTGATCTTGCATTCTTCTCCATCACGACTAGTCTTGCAAGCCTTAGGGTCCATGACAGTAGCAATTACTCTGGTTCCTTTAGCCATATTTCTTATGCAGATTTTGCATTTGACTCGATGGTAGTACAGTGGTCTATTCTCCAGCATCCCTTCTATGCACCAGCCAGGGTCACACAAGTTTGCAAGAAGTATCTTTTTTGGTGGATCCGTTCAGACAAAGTCTCTCAGGGCCCATTTGTTTGTTTTCCCACTGCCAACAGACACGGTGACCAAGAACACCTCCCATATTGGGGGTGGGGGGGTGGCATTTCTTGGGAAGGACAGTCCAGTGTACATGGTGCCCAGAAGAGGCCAATGCACATATTAATGTCCTGGAAATCAGAGCAGTCCTCCTAGCATTGCAGGCCTTTCAGGATGCTCTCCCCTCTGGAATGATTGCAATTCAAACAGACAATATGTCTGTAGTCTGGTACATCAACAAATGAGGGAGACCAGGTCTTATCTGGTATGTTGAGAGGCAATGAGAGTGTGGCAATGGGTGAGCTCATCCGGCCACTTTCTCATAGCAATGCACATCCCGGGGAAAGTCAGCATGTTTGCAGACAAACTATACATGTCCATTCTGATGCCTTACAAGTGGTCTCTCAATGTCAAAGTGGTGGAGAGAATTTTTCATCGATGGGGTGAGCCTTCTTGCTTCTCCCCTCAATAGCAAGTTCACCATGTTCTTCGCCCTGGTCCCCGCTCTGGGGGAATCACCAAAAGATGCTCTAGTTCACGACTTGTCCTCTGTTCTCCTTTACTCTTATACCCCGTTAACTCTAATCACCAAATTCATACAGAAAGCATACCAGTTGAAGAGCAAAGTTATCTTTATTGCACCTTTTTTACCTCAACAGATTGTTTCCCTTCCTGTGGCCTCATCTCCTCTATCCACCTTTGATATTGCACCTTTGTCCAGACTTCCTTTCTCATCCGACAGGGTTTGACTCATCCAGACATAACAGGCCTCAAGCTGAATGCATGGTTTCTCCAGTTCCACTGATGGCTAGACAGCCGAGGCTTTCCTCCCCAGTCTGACATATTTTGTTGCCTTCTCAAAAGGCTTCTACTAGGAAAAATCTGCAAAAGTAAATGGAAGAGATTTTCAATTTGGACGCGAGAGAGAGAGATTTGGACCCCTTTTCTGTCCCTATACCCATTGTCCTTGAATTTGTAACTTCAATTTTTTTGATTAGGGCGCTAGTTTCTCTACTATAAGTGCAGTTGGGTGTCACTTCAAATTTCCATACAGGTGAAAACCTCTCTTCCTTGGCTTCTTTTAGGTTGTGTAAGGCCTTTCTGAAAGGCACTATCTTAGTTAGACCCCCAGTCAAGGACCCTCCTCCTCCATGGGGTTTAATTACCTTGCTTCAAGGTTTGATCCAAAGCCCCTTTGAACCTTCATCCAAGACTGACCTAGATTTTTTTGCCCTGAAAAGCTATTTTTCTAGTTGCTATTATGTCAGCCAGACAAGTATCTGAATTCCAGGCTCTTTCCTACAAATCTTCCTACTTATTTTTTTCATAAGGATACAGTTTTCGTACATACTAATCCATCCTTTTTACCTAAAGTAGCTTCTGAGTCTTAACATTAATCAAGTCATAAACCTTCTGGATGTTCTTCATGTTTCAATGTTGCAGTCATTACATTTGGGTGATCTGCTGGCAGGTTGCCCTCAGTCGGCCTGAATAACAAAGCCTTGGGTCCTGCGTCGGTTGCTGTCTCCTCTTCCCTGACATCAGGTCGTCAGGGGTATAAAACATGCAGCCGACGCCATTTTAATCAGTCTTTCTTGCCGCGCAGTGCCCGAAGCAGAAGCAGTTCAGAAGTGCTAGTCAGCCGACTCCTGAAATTTTCGTTTTCGAGTTTCAGAACCGAAGTCGTCAAACTAAAGCTAAGTACCCTGTTGGGGAAACTTTTTCTTGCTCCTTACCGATGTCAATAAAAGTTAATAATTGCATTACTTGTGGGAAGCAAATACCTCATAAGGATTTTCATTTGTACTGTATTCCTTGCCTAGGCCCTGATCACAATGTGCCTTGCTGTCGGTTTTGTGCTAAATTTAACCAACGCACTATTAAGCTTCGGTATATTTTTGCTTCTGAATATTTTGGTTCAGGGTTTAACTACCCTGAAATGTCGTCGGTTAGCAATCCGACTACCGGAGTTCACAAAAAACGCAAGGAAAAAGACAGAGACAGACCGTCGAGGTCCAGAACAGATGAAGCATCTCCAAAGCCAGTCACCAGTTCGCTGGTACTCAGTGAGGCGCTTTCGCAGCCCCTGACACCCGCTGCTTTTGAGTTGCAGGCCTCTACCGAGACCCATTTGGAGTCCAGTATGCCGCGAGTTTCGCAAAGTATTGAACTTGCGGATGTCTCTCCCTTGGATGGGTCCGGAGCCGCTGAGCAGGCACCGGCTTCTGAGGGTGTTTTCAGGCCTCAACATTTTTACATTAAACCGACGCCATCAACAAAAACAAGGTCAAAACTGACTTCTATGTCTAAAAAAATGACACACGAGCCATGTGCTCAGGCCCTTATGCCTAAAAATCAAATGATCAAAATGACTGAGGATTTAATTACCTTTATCAGGGGTTCCCAACCCCCCACTGCTAAGAGGCCTAGGCAAGGCACTGATTATAAATCTTCAGATCAGGTTTACATTTCTTCTGATTCCTCTTCTGATCAGGAATTTTCTATTCCACCCTATGAGGATTCTGATGCAGAAGAGTCCATTCCATCTGCATCTCCTCCTGAGGATTACTCTTTTGGAGAGACTTTGCATACTTCAACGGAACTTTTTCACTGGGAGAGTCAGGACTTCTCTGAATCAAAAAAGAGGCTTAGGGATTTTCTTCTTCTGCCTCAGCATAGGCCTTTGGCAATACCTCCTGTGTTAGACATTGTTGATGATGTGTTCTCAGAATCAAGCATGGCTCCTGATTCCCTGCCTCCGGCTCCTAGTAAGCCAGACAGATATTACAGGGTTCCTGACTCCCACAAATTTCTTTTCAAAAATCCTGCTGCTGACCCTGAGACTATTTCTCTGGGTCCCAAGGGTGTTAATGCTTCTACAGCCAAAAATTCTACCTTTTCTGATGGAGATTCCAGGGCGCTGGATAGATTGGGTAAGAAGGTTTATACGTCTGCAACCTTGGCGATCAGGGCTTTAAACTGCCAGTTCCATATGATTAAATATCAACAGCATGTTATGGGGTTACTGAAACAGAAAATGATGTTGATTTCTGATTGTGTTGAAAATAGAGTTACAGGATTTATGACATTCAGCAGAATAGGTTGGAAAGCATACTTTGCAATGTGGTTTTGATTCCTTGGAGGCCTCTTGCAGGGCCGCCGTAACTGGATCTGTGATAAGAAGGCATGCCTGGCTCAAGGAGCAAAATCTGCCTGATCATGTTAAAGCTAAATTGTTGGATGCCCCTTTACAGCATGATAGTCTGGCAATAAGGCAGAAGAGGTTTTAAAGAAAATGGAAGACTAAGCTAAATCTATGCAAACTGTAAAAGATTTCTTGCAAGTACAGCCACCCAGGTTCCAGTAGGCACTGGCCTACTAAGAATTGGTCCTTTCCTGTGTCCGACAGAGCCACTCAGGGCAAACCCAGGTGCTCTAAAGGCTCCAGATATCAATCACAGGGATCTTACAGGTCAAAGCAATGGGGTGCCTCCACCTCCAAATCTGGAGGTGGTAAAGCACAACCCTACAGTAAGCAGTCTCAATGACTTCCCTCTACCATCTCCAAGCACTTATCTTTTGGCAGCCCCCTTGGGGGGGAAACTAGCACTTCATGCTCAAAATTGGCAGTTAATTACCCAGGACAAGTGGGTATCAAACATAGTATCCCAGGGGTACAGATTTAATTTCCACACTTTGCCAATTCCAAACGGATGGCCAGATCTGCCACAAAACCAGTGGGCAGAGGCCCAGAAGCAAGTCATGTCCCTCATGGATATGGGGGCTATTCAACCAATACCAGAAAAGAAAGGACAAGGATTTTATTCAAGACTTTTCCTGTTACCCAGAAAAGACAAATCATGACGTCCAATACTGGACTTATCAATTCTCAACACGTTCCTGAACATTCCAAAATTCAAAATGCTGACTTTACAAGAGCTACTACCTATGCTAGGCAAGAATGCCTGGTTGGTAACTCTAGACTTAAAAGAGGCATACCTGCATATCCCAATAAAGGAATCTTGCAGAAGATACCTCCTCTTCAAAGCAGGCTTTTTGTATTACCAATTCTCTGCACTGCCCTTTGGCTTATCTACTGCGCCCAGGGTCTTTACAAAGTGCCTGGCACCAGTAATTGCATTCTGCAGACAAAGAAACATTCAAATTTATCCTTATCTGGACGATTGTCTCATTCAGGCAGAGGACAAGGACACTCTTCTTCAATATCTGGCATTTGTAAAAAGGCTTCTAGCATGCCTAGGGTACACCATAAACGAAAAGCAATCACAACTGGTACCCTCTCAAATAATTACATTCCTGGGTGCAAGCTTGAATACAGCTGCCCAGATGGCGTACCTCGCGCCAGACAAACAAATGCAATTGACAGCATACTTCAAATGGCAATAAAAATTCTGCAGACTTTGGGGTTCATGGCATCCTGCATTCTACTAATTCCATATGCGAGACTGCATATGAGGAAACTTCAGTGGTACCTAAAAAACTTATGGAGTCAACATTGTCACAGCCTGGAAACAATGATTCCTCTCATTCCCTGCCTGCAACAGGAGTTTCTATGGTGGGCAGAGACATGTCACCAAAACAAGGGACTGTCATTTACTCTACCCCCTGCCACCCAAACCCTAACTACAGACACATCAGACTATGCTTAGGGGGCCCACCTGGCAGGGAGATACATTCAGGGTAAATGAAGCCCAAACCAAATGCATCTACATATCAACCAGAAAGAAATGCTAGCTGTTCAGAATGCGCTGACAGCCTTCAAGGGCTTACTTCATCCATGACCACTACTGATAGACGGACAACACCACAGTTATGTTGTACATAAACAAGCCGGGGGGTGGTACCCATTCCCTACCCCCTTTGCAGACTAGCCATGGCCTTGTGGAACACAGCCAGCCTTGACTTACCAAATACATCTTCAAGCTCAATTCCTGCCAGGAAAACAAAATACTCTGGCAGACGACCTAAGCAGAAATCTTATAGAACCACACAAATGGAAACTGGATCCACAAATCTTCAGCATGTTAACACAGAAATGGGGAAGCCCAGACATAGATCTATTTGCCTCTCCCCAAAATTATCAGTTGGACAAATTCTGCACAAGAACTCATCACAAAGAAGCATGGAAAGTGGATGCTCTATCCTTCAGCTGGAAAAACCTATCTCACAAAGAAGCATGGAAAGTGGATGCTCTATCCTTCAGCTGGAAAAACCTATCAGTCTATGCTGTTCCCCCTCTGTCTCTACTCTCCAAGGTTTTACTAAAAGTCAGACAGGAAAAACCAAAAATGATTTTAATTGCTCTGGACTGGCCTCGCCAACACTCGTACCCGCTTTTAAGGAATAAGTCACACCTTCCACCGTGATGCTTGCCTCAAACACCTCACCTATTGTCTCAGCAGAACTATAAAATTCTGCACACACAGCTCCAAACTCTGAATCTTGCAGCATGGCTAATCATCTTATTTCACCAACCACATCTCTCCGTAAACCTGTGATGGATGTCATTTTGGAAGCCAGAAGGCCTAGTACTAGAAAATCTTATGCTGATAAATGGAAGAGATTCTGTGCTTGGAACCAAGCACAAGGAATAGACACAGCAAAGCCCAATATTCCTCAGATTTTACAATACATAGCTGAGATGCTTGACAAGGGCCTATCTTTTTCTTCAATAAAAATCCATGCCTCTGCCACAACTCATAGCCTCCTCTCTTTTCTCATCCACTGCTAAAACAGTACCTCAGAGGGGCCAAAAATTGAAGGCTTCCCAGGAGAGCACCAGCTCCTGCATGGGACCTCAATTTTGTGCTGGAAAAACTCACCCTGCCTCCTTTTGAACCAGCAGCTACTGCGGATATAAAATTTCTTTCTTGGAAGACAGCTTTTCTTTTGGCAGTCACTTCAGCTAGAAGGGTTTCAGAACTACAGGCTCTCATGGCAGTGGAGCCTTTCATTATTTATTTACCCTGACAGGGTGGCCCTTAGGACCAATCCTTCTTTTATGCCTGAGGGTGGTATCCAGTGTGGCGCTTAACCAAACCATTCACCTGCTTTTTTCCCAAATCCGCAGAACAAGGTGGAATGGATTCTGCATTCATTGGATGTACACAGACAACTAAGATTCTACTTAAACAGGGCTTTTCTCAGAGGGGTCCCTACCAGAGACATTCTAGAAGCTGCTACTTGGAGCTCAGTTCATACGTTCACAAAGCATTATCATTTACCTCTCTTCTCTAAATCCAGGGCAGGCTTTGCCACTGCAGTGCTGTAGGGCCTTATAGCTGCTCCTAATGCCGTTTAGTTCCATCTTCCCATCCGTAGCTTTGGGATTCTACCCTAATATAATGACTGCAACAGTGAAACACGAAGAACATAGTACAGTTGTGTACATTTACCATAAATGTAGATGAGTGTACTCACTGTTGCATTCCGGATTACCCACCCGCCAGCCCCCTTTCTATAACTATTCTTTCCTTCACTATACTCATAAGCCTTTGTGGTGTATTTGCTTTTAGTTGAAGGTAAATTTTATGTTTCTAAAGTGCATTTATATAGTTACAGTTTTTATTTATATATATATATATATATATATATATATATATATATATATATATATATATATATATTTTTTTTTTTTTTTTTTTTATTTATTTATTTGTTTGTTTATTTTAATTTTTATTTTTTTTTTTTTTCCCCTCCCCATTTGGGGGGCACCTGACATCTGGGGCAAGAAAAACTGATTAAAATGGTGTTGGCTGCATGTTTTATACCCCTGATGACCTGACATCATGGAAGAGGATACAGCAACCGACGCAGGACCCAAGACTTTGTTATTCAGGCCGACTGAGGGCAACCTGCCAGCAGATTACCCAAATGTAATGACTGCAACAGTGAATGCACTCGAACAGCTACATTTATGGTAAGTGTACACAACTGTACTTTTTCTTTCCTGATTTCTCTGAAAAGGGTGATTACATGGTCCATATTTTAGATGTGCACAGGCAACTTTGATTTTATCTACATGGCAGCAAAGATTTCAGGAAAACTGACCAGTTGTTTGTATCCTTTTCACTGAACAGTTGGGTATGGCATTTTCCAAAGTGACCTTAGCCATATGGTTAACTGATTGCATATCCTTTGTGTATAGTTAAAGAGGGTTGTCTTTGCCTAAGCTCTCTAGAGCACATTCCATGAGGTCTTTGCCCGCTTCTTCAGCCTTTTGGTCAAGAACATCAATAGATGACATTTGTACTGCTGCCACTTGGTCTAATGCTCATACCATTATTGCTCATTACAATTTGGATTTGGTTTCTCTGAAGAGAGCTGCCTTTGCAGTACTCTGAAATATCTTTCCACGAGGACCACCCAAGGTTCATCTAGCTAGGGACTCTATCCCATCAGTTGAGGAATGAATGAAAATGACATCAGATACAAAACTTATGTACTCGCCATAATGATGCAGCTGTGTTGTCTATTTTCGTTTTTTTTTTTTTTTTTTTCGTTTTTCCTCAACTTCCAGCCCTCTTAACCCCCTTCCCGTTCCTCTTGGAGAGACCTAAGGGATTCTCCTTTGGGAACTATTGTACTTGTTTGAGCTCCAGTTTTAGCTCTATTATCTCTGCTTTATAGAGTCCTTACAGTATTAGTCATTTGTTATTGGAGACAGCAAACTCTGATCTGAGGTGTGTTAAGTTAGTTTGGTATTATGGATAAAGGGAGGAGCTTGAGAGGTGGATCTAGGAATCTGGAAAAAGCAGCCAAGCCGGATCTGAGACCCATCAGTTGAGGAAGAATAAAAATCGACAACAAAGATGCATCGTTATGGTGAGTACATAACTTTAGTTTATTATTGATGGTGAAAGACCTTCCGGTAATGCAGTAAGAGAATTTTAGGAAATTATTTGTGATATAACTGAAGCCTATAGTAATATTGTATTACTGAAAATAATGAGTTGTTTTAGTAATGGAGTATTTATTTAGAACAGCATATAATGTTACCTCGGTGAAACTATGAGGGGGAAGGATATTAAAATAAAGATGGGGTGACTCGTATTGAGCCCTATAATTGTCAAACTGGTAATGGATGCGATTTTACATAAAAGAGCAGGGGAAAAATTGTAGCAATAGGAGATTCATGAAGGTACTGAGATGCTAAGTATCTGTTATTGGTAAAAATGTTGATTTCTTTCATAATCGAATATAATGCAGAAGGAGTTAAAGTAGTAGAATTAATTAAGTAGGAGAAATGTAAGCGTACAGGTGGCAAGATAAAGAGTAGGTAAAGTTCAGTACATTGTCAGCATGAGTATGCAAATCCAAGCACCTAACAGAATCTACAGATGTGAAGTTGTTCTGTCTCGCCGTTCATTCTTACAGATGGGTTTGGAGCCAATCCTCAGCTCCGAGTCAGCCTACTACAAAGCTCGAGGTTTTCAGACAGCTCGAGGCCAAGTCCTTATCCCATGATGCACCCCGGGATACCTCAGATCTAGTTTGCCGCTGCAACAGATCAGAGGTTTCCTCAGAGCTCGAGCCAGTATAACATTTTTCTGAAAAAAAAAGTTCCTATTTTCTAGCTTTATAATTATAACGTCAGAACTTTAATAGCTTCTTAGATATTGTTAGCTTTATTGTGATAGTTTCTTATACTCCTTTTGGCCATCGTTATTTATAGGCCTTTAGTATCTCCCTTCCCTTTCTTTGGTGTGCCTTTATATAGATATTAGAATAGTTTTATTAGCTTAGTAGTGTTTTTTAGCAAGCATTTATAGGCTTTAGAACTTGTGTGTATGTGTTTATACATTTATAGTTAGCTCATATGTAACAATATAGTGCCCATTTGTTTTTTTAAGGGCTACTTACTGTTTTATATATTATAGTGTAGTTTCAAATTGTTAAAAACATGTGCGTGTAAATTTTATTTATTTTTTTTATAATACAAGTTTGCTTGTGTGCAGTTGAAAGTGTGGACAAAAGATGTCAGTGACTGATAGGTCATGTAAATTGTGTTTATTGTCTGGGTGCTTTGCACTTGCAAGAGAGTTGCTCCATCTGCCATTCATTTTCAAGCTATGTACTTCATGAAAGAAAAGAAAATTAATCGAAAGAGGACTACTAAAATCTTCCTTTCAAGAAGCTTTGTGCGACCATGATAAAACTAGTCAGTCTCCCAAATTTTCCAAGTCCTCTAAGGCTTCATCATCGGACTCGACAAAATCAAAAAAACCTTCGACCTCAGCTCCACAGCCTTCTGAGTCGAGCATCTTGCCTGTTCGGAGCCGATCCCCAGGCCTGGAACCAGTGTCCACAGTACTGAAATCACCAATCCTCCAGTCGGTACCATCGTCCATCCATTCATTTCGGTCCTCGATCAGCCTATCCGATTTGGATGTGGATCGTGTGGTACAGAAGTTGTTACAGGCACCAGCGTTTGTAAAATTTTTATCAGTTCCGACCCAAGTGGGTTTGGAACTGAAAACTGTTCCTCCATCTACTTCTTTTCCTCCTCCGAGCCATACCAGTCTGTCAGCGCCAGAGGAGTTGGACTTTGATTGATTGTGGAGCCTTCGGAGCCGATGCCTGCTCCAGTGCCATCGGTTCCGTTTACTCAGACTTCCTCGGCACCTATCGAGGAGTCTAGGAGCCGACACTCACTGGTCAGGTCTGGGGAGGATAGTCGGACTGACCTGTCTGTTCCGACTTTGCCTCTCGAGGCCTCGGCTCGGATGAGTTCAGCTCCTACCTCTGGATCGGAGCCCACTGTTCCAGTGCCGAGGGGATCAGCTGTTTCTTCGGATCCAGCGGATCCTTCTCATTTGAGAAGAGGTGCTTTTGAGGCTGTGAGGAGAGTAATGTCCCCCAGGACATCCACAACTTCAGGCCCAACTACCTCTTCCACAAAAGCACCTGTGTCCACTTCTGCCTCACAGATTCCTTTGAAGCGTAGAGACCCTGAGCCTCTGAGACCTCACCAGAAGTACCCTCTGATGAGGTTCCCAGGAAGAGAATTTGCAAGAGGAATTATCTAGACTCCCCACAGGAGTCTGTCACATCTGACACTGACGTAGATGAATCAGAAGGGTCCCCATGGTCCCCCTCTGAAGATATCTCGTATGCAGATATTTCGGAAACCCTTAAGCAGAGGGGTGGATGGAAGCCCACCAGCCCTACTGAAGATGAGTCGGTACTCCTGAAAGCTTTTGGGTCTTAACCCTCCACCTCTTGGGTGTCTCCGCCCTTCGATGAACTTATGGAGCTGCTCTCACGAAGGGCGTGGGAGTCTCCGGACACCATGGAGCCTGTCCCTAGGAGGCCCAATAAATTTATTTCTGCCCCTCAAGATAAGTTTTTTCTCACTAAGGGAGTGCCTGTTGATGCCATGGTGGTAGCAGCAGCCACCAAAAAGGAGATGTCAGAAACTTCTTCCTCTATCCATCCTCCTAACAGAGACTCTAAGATCATGGATAGGTAGGGGAAACGCATGTGTAGTTCAGCGACTTTCTGCCATGCGCTCACTGAACTATCTTATACATTTCACAAGACTGCAGAGAGACCTCCTAAAAGAGCGTGGAGATGCTCATCAGTGTACGGTAGCTGAAGGAGCTTCAGACAAGGTTGCCCCCCAGCTTGCTACCCTTAATTCCATAGTGAACTCGTCCATGCGTCTGATCTCATATGCAGGTAATAGAACGATTAGGGCAGCGGGTACATGTATTGCTGTCAAGAGACACTCCTGGATGCGCTTGTGTTCCTTTGTGGAGCCCTTTAAGTCATCCTTTGTCAACACCCCTTTTGATGGCTCATCTCTTTTTGGGCCCAAAGTTAAGGAAACTTTGAGCAGGAAGGAAAGACTCAGCCGTCAGAGTCCGTTTTTCCACCCCCTACTAGACCCCTACCCCAAGTGTCAAAAGGGAGGAAAGATGTGGTTCCAAAAAGCCCAAGGAGGCTTTCTGCGCACACGTGGTGAACCCCTCTCCAGGGGCAGAGGAGGGGGCAATAATGGAAGACGCCGCCCTCACGGCAAGAGGGGGTCTGCAAAACCAGGAAGACAAAGACCAGTTCTTTGGGAAGCCCTACCAGCGCTCCTGAAAGGAGGCCTGACTGTCTTAATCTGGAGGCAGTCAGAGGTCGCTTATCTTTGTATCCAGACGTCTAGCTAAAAATAACAAATGACAACTGGCTACAAAGCAGTTTCCAGAGGATATTCTATTCCTTTCAAACCCCACCCCACCCCTGTTGACAACAAAAATCCCTGACGTTCCACCCAGTTACAGGGAACAAGCAATAGTAGAGGTCCAAACTTTGCTAAGAAAGAGTGTCATCCAACCAGTCCCAGCAGACCAGACAGGATCCAGAACTTACTCAAGATTCTTTTTAGTTCCAAAAAAGACAGAAGACTGGAGACCTATTTTGGACCTCAGCAGACTAAACAGATCCATCAAGAAGGAGAAGTTCTGGATGATCATGCATCAGTCGATACTTCCCTTCTTAGGGAAAGACAATTGGATGTGCTCGGTAGATCTCCAGGATGCGTACTACCACATAAAAATGGCCAGACCATTCAGGGATCATCTGAGCTGGGAGCCAATCATTACCAGTTTTCAAGCCCTGCCCTTTGGTCTCACTACAGTCCCCATTGTGTTCACCAAATGTATGACAGTGGTCACGGCTCACCTGAGGCGTTTGGGATTCCAGATGTTTCCATACTTAGATGACTGGCTCCTCTCCGCCACCACCAGGCATCAGCTAATTCAAGCCGGGGACACCACTCTTACTCTTTGCAATCAACTGGGCATTACCATAAACTCAGAAAAATCTGCCTTGTCGCTATCGCAACATATTGATCTGAAGTAGTTAACTTCATTTTATCTGCAACCTGTGGGTATTCGGATCCATATCAGATCTGAGCTGGTAACTTTACAAGCATCTGCTCTGAGCTCCTTTACCCATAACCCATCACCATCTCCTGCCTTCCCTCAGATCTCATTTGCCGCTTCGTGCATCAGCATTGTGGTCTCCGTAGCTCTGAGCCTTAGGGTTGTTGTGCCCTTTTGTATATTTTTGGGGGCAGTGAGAGTTTTCTCAGTTAATTCCCTTTCCTCCCCCTAAATGCTTGTTCATCGTTCTTAAAAAAAAAAAAAAAAAAAAGTTTTTAGTTTTGTGAAGTAGTTATAGTGTAGGCCTTTCCCTTCCCAATAGCTGTAACTGGTCATAGTGTGTTGGAGTTTGGTTGGTGTGGCTGTGTGTGTGCGAAATGTCTGATCAGCCTAAACCTACATTCAAAAAATGTACAGTGTGTGGCCATAAGCTTTCACCGGCAGATGGTCATACTCTGTGTGTTGTTTGCCTGGGCGTTCCCCATTTATCCGTCCAGTGCAGTGTGTGTGCTGGATTTAATCCGAAGACCCTGAAAGGATAGGAAGGCTAAACTGGTGGCTAAAGGCCTGCTTCCATGCTGGACTCTTCAGCCTCGGCTTCTGCAACTCCCAACCAACCAACCCCCCCCCAAGACAGGGACTCGCTGTCCCCGCTAGACCTGCTGAAGGGGATGCCAAAGGGAGAGACAAGAAAAAGATACAGACAGGAGAGACAGAGAAAAGAAAGGGGATAGGCCTCGTAAATGGTCTTCAGATTGGGAGTCCTTCCCTAGCCCGCCTTCCAAGGTATCGAGACCTGAGTCTCCTCGGCTCCACTCCCCCCGATTCTCCCAGGAGCCGACGGAGACTTTGGAGCCGAGGCCTTCATCCAAATGATCTCAGCGACCAGCCACATCTGATTCGGTCACTTCCTCACACTCAACTCAGAGTCTCTCTGAAATGTATATGGACAGGATGATGAGATTTATTTGGACCCAAATCCAGATGGCAGTCTTGCCAGGCCCCTCTCCCTCTGGAGGGGGACCTCCATGCCCTTCTTTCATCTGATTTCTCCTTCCCCGATCCAGCCTGTGGTTTTGGGGTTTATGGATCTGAGGATCTTCGGAGCTGGGGATTCGGCACCAATGGTTCCTCCAAACTCGACTCCGGGGATTAGCTGGAGTTCCTCGGTTCCGACCAGTTCAGATCTGAGCAGCTCTTGGGGCCGAGGACAGGGAGTCGGACCTGAGGGGATGGAGGTGTCTTTGGCTCCAACTTTGTCGGATCCGATCTGTTCCTTCGGAGCTCTGGCTACCCTAGCCTCGGCCCCGATCCTCACGGCGGACCCGGGGAGAGCTTCTTCCTTGTTGGGTGCTAAAGAGGTGCACTCTCCATCAGCGTTCAACGTGGTGGAGAGGGGTTCTCTCCCAAGGATTAAGACCCCAGCCTATTTCCTTGGATTCCGCCCAGACTCCCTCGGATTCAGTTACGGCTCCCTTCAGCTTGTCTCAGGGATAGCCCGTTCTAGAGGAGCCCCCCCGCGGCTCACTAGCTCTCTTCAGAGAGTCCCACCGAAGAGGATCTTTGTAAACACACGTGCAAAAGGCGGCACCTGGACTCCCCTGACTCCTTGACCAAGGACACTGATTTAGATGAAGGAAAAGGTTCCCAGAGGTCACCTCCTGAGAATGTCTCCTTTGGAGACATCATAGAGATCCTCCGCCAGAGAGGAGGTTGGTCAGCCCCAAAACCTTCTACGGATGCATCAGTGTTCTTGAAGGCTTTTGGCATGGGCCCATCTATGTCCTGGGTGTCCCTGCTGGCAGATCCCTTGGTGGATCTTATCACCACATGGGCATGGAAGGGGTCTGACACCATAGAGCCGATACCTAAAAGCCCAGACAAGATCCTTTTTCCACCCTCGGACAGACAGGCCTGGTATAATGGATCCCCCGTGGATGCTATGATGGTTGCAGCAGCCACCAAGAGGGAACTGGCTCAGGAATGTTCCTCTGTCCACCCTCCGGACAAGGATTCCAGGACGGTGGATCGATTTTGGAAGCAAGTATATTCATTGATGTTTTCCATCCGAGGGCTGAACTATTTGGCACACGTTATACAACTGCAACAAGACCTAGTCACAGAGTTAGCTGAGTCGCCCCCAGAGTCTTTGTCGCAGGAGGAGAAGCATCTGTTCTCCATGAAAATGTCGAATCTGAAGTCAGTATCAAACACGTCCATGCACCTCTTTTCCCACGCTATGGAAGGAGCAGCTAGGGTGGCTGGGACCAGCGTAGCTATGAGGCGATACGCTTGGCTCAGACTGTGTCAATTTGCGGACCCCTTCAAGGTGTCTTTCACGAATGCTCCCTTCGATGGTTCTTCCTTTTTTGGGAAGACTATACATGACACCCTTGTCCAGAGTGAAAAAGACGGGAAGACCTTGTCTGCCGTCTGAATCTGCTTCTTTAGTCCTCAAAGATCCTTTTCCAGGAGTCAGAGAGGGCAAAAGAAGATGTGGTTCCGGAAATCACAGTTTTCTCAGGGCAACTCGTCCACTAGAGGCAGAGGGGGACATGACAGATGCCGTCCCAGAGGCAGAGGGTGTCCGAGGAACTTTGGGTCTAGGGAGTCCTTCTCAGACAGGCCCACACAGCAGCCCTGCGGGGTTGCCCTACTGTCCTACTCTGGAGGCAGTCCGTGGAAGATTATCATTGCACCCAACGGCGTGGCAGTCCCTAACTGCAGATCGTTGGGTGCTTCATATAATATCCAGAGGCTACACCATCCCGTTTGTTGCCCCTCCTATCCAACCAAATCGCCTCCCAGATGTCCCACCCGCTCAAAGGGAGACAGCAGCGCTAGAGATTTCCAAGCTGCTTCACAAACGAGCCATTGAACCGGTCCCCCCCGCAATCTTTCCGGGTCATGCGCTTACTCCAGGTTCTTTTTAGTGCCAAAAAAGACTGGGGACCTCAGACCCATTTTGGACCTGTCAGCCTTAAAACCTGACTGTCACCAAACAGAAATTCCGGATGGTATCCCTGCAGTCCATTCTACCTTATCTTCGAGAATGTGACTGGATGTGCTCAATAGACCTCCAGGATGCTTACTACCATATCAAGATCCACAGAAGCTCCAGGAGATTCCTTCACTTCTGGCTGGGAGCCAGTCATTTCCAGTTCAGAGCCCTAACCTTTGGTCTCACCACAGCCAGCCTAGGGTCTTTACCAAGGTAATGGCAGTCGTAGCGGCTCACCTGTGGCTTCAGGTATTCCCTTACCTAGATGAATGGCTCCTTGCTGCTTCCACCAAGCGTCATCTTTGCCAAGCCAGAGACTCCTTCCTTCATCTTGCAGACCTGCTAGGGATTACTATCAATGTTTCCAAGTCCCTCTTGGACCCATTACAGATCTTGGTCTTTATTGGGGCACGGCTGGACACCCTTCGACTGAATGTCTTTCTAACTCCAGACAGGGTCCAGAGTCAATGAGCTCGTGTGTCGATAATTCTTGGCCCTAGGTTACCAAAGGCGGGCGAAGTTCTCAGAGCCCTGGGCTCTATGGCTGCAGCAATCTCTATCCACCCCTCTGCGTGTCTTCACATGCGAGTTCTTCAATGAACTCTAGCCGTACAGTGGTCTTGGCTAGAACTCCCCATGGAATATCCAATTCAAATCAGCAAAGCCTGCAGGGCATCACTTCTCTGGTGGCTTCAATCCCCCGAGATTGTAGCGGGACGCCCATTCGTTTCACCCACAGCCCAAGCCACAGTGACCACAGATGCCTCCCAGCTCAGGTGGGGGGAGCATTATCTGGGGAGGATGGTCCAAGGCACGTGATCCCAGATCGAGACCAGGTTGCACATCAGTGTTTTGGAGATGAGAGCAGTGCTTTTAGCATTGCAAACCTTCCACACTGATGTTCGTGTTTCACTGTTGCAGTCAATACAGTTGGGTTATCCTGCTGGCAGGCTACCCGCAGTCGGCCTGAATTCCAAAGTCTAGGTCCGGCGTCGGTTACTGTCGCCTCCTCCTTGACGTCAGTGCACCAGGGGTATAAAAGATAAAGTTGATGCCATTTTCATCAGTCTTTCTTGCCGCACGGTGCCCGAAGCAAAAGCAGTTTGCAAGTGCCAGTCGGCCGACTCCTGAGATTTTCAAATTTGAATTTCAGATCCGAAGTCTTCATTAAAGCTAAGTACCCCATTGGGGAAACTTTTTTCTTGCTCGAGACCGATGTCAGAAAAAGTTAATAATTGTATTTCTTGTGGGAAGCAAATACCTCATAAGGATTTTCATTCTTACTGTATTCCTTGCCTAGGCCCTGACCACAACGTTGCTAGTTGTCGGTTTTGTGCTAGATTTAACTAACGCACTATTAAGCGTCGATACGATTTTGCATTTCATTACTTTGGCAGAAGATTCAATTATATAATGCCGTCGGAGCAGCCGACTACCGGAGTTTATAAAAAGTGCAAAGAAAAAGAAAAGGATAGGCATCTGAGGTCCAAAACCGATGAGGCTTCCGCTAGGCCTGTCGCCGGTTCTCAGTGAGGTGCTTTCGCAGACCCTGACGCCCGCTACCTCAGAGCCACAGGCCGCTTCCGACTCCCACGTGGAGCTGACTAGGCCGCTGGAAATTTATGGTATTGGACACTCGGAAACTATTCCCTCAGATGGGTCTGGAGCTGCTGAGTAGACATCGGCTTCTGAGGATGTTTTCAGGCCTACACAGTTATATGTGAAACCTACTTCAGCTTCAAAGGCAAAGACTAAAGCAGCTCTAAAGACAAAGAAACAAGTACAGTATTCTCCTTGACAGGCCACCATGCTTAAAAAAACAGATGCTTAAAATGGCCGAAGACCTAATTACTTTGATCAGGGGATGTTCATCGTGTTACCTTGCTGCAGTCATCACACTTGGGTTATCCTGTCGTCAGGCGGTCCCGCAGTCGGCCGGATTTCCAAAGTCTTCGTCCGATGTCGGTTGCTGTCACTTCATCCCTAACGTCAGTGCGCCAGGGGTACATATATTGCAACCGACGCCATTTTCTTCAGTCTTTCTTGCCGCGCGGTGCCCGAAGCAGAAGCAGTTCGCAAGTGCCGGTCGGCCGACTCCTGAGATTGTCGAATTCGAATTTCAGACCGAAGTCTTCTATAAAGCTAAGTACCCCGTTGGGGAAACTTTTCTTGCCTCAGTCTGATGTCAGAAAAAGTTAACAATTGCATTTCTTGTGGGAAGCAAATACCCGCATAAGGATTTTCATTCTTACTGCATACCTTGCCTAGGCCCTGATCACGACGTTACTTCTTTTCGATTTTGTGCTAGGATTAATAAGCGTACTATTAAAAGACGATTTGATTTCGCACAACACCATTTTGGTAGAAAATTTAACTATAACATGCTGTCGGAGCAACCGACTACCGGCGTGCACAAAAAGCGCAGGGATAAGGACCGGCAACCCAGGCCTAAACCAAATTCCGAGGCCTCGGTTGATCCGGTCCCCTGTTCTCCGGTTCTCAGTGAGGCTCCGACGCAGCCCCTGACTACCGCAGTTCTGGAACCCGAGACCGCTACGGATATTTTGATGGAATGTACTAGGCCGACGCAGCCTTTTACTTCAGGCCCTTCCGACGATTTACCTTCTAAGGACGTCAGTGCTTCTGAAACGCCATCGGTTTCTGAAGGCGTTTTCAGACCGACGACTCTCACAGTCAAAACGTTTTCTAAGTCGAAGACTCCTTCTAAATCTAAAAAGACTGCACTTCAATCTCCTGTTCAAGGCCCTATGCCTAAGAAACAGATGCTCAAAATGGCTGAAGATTTGATTTCTCTTATCAGGGGTTCACAGCCCCCTCCTGACAAAAGGCCTAGACAAGAGGAAGATTCTGCTTCCTCTGAGCAACTGTCTATTTCTTCGGATTCCTCTGAGGACCAAGACTATTCCTTCTCTCCTTATGAAGATTCTGATGCTGAGGACTCTATTCCCTCAGCTTCCCCTCCTGAAGACTACTCTTTTGGGGAAACCTTACACACTATGTGGGAGCATTTTCACTGGGAAGGTCAGGACTACTCTGATTCCAAGAAAAGGCTCAGAGAGTTCTTTTACTCCCCCAACACAGACCTCTAGCCATCTCACCTGTTTTGGACATTGTGGATGATGTCTATTTAGAATCCAGTTTCAACCCAGACTCTCTTCCTCCTGCTCTGGCTAAGCCTGACAGATGCTACAGAGTACCTGATTCTCACAGATTTCTTTACAAAAGCCCAGTAGTTGATCCAGAGACTATCTCCCAGGGTCCCAAGGGGGCTAAGGCTTCCATGGCTAAAAACCCAGTACCTTCTGAGAGGGATTCCAGAGCACTAGACAGGTGGGGGAAAAAGGTTTACACCTCAGCCACATTAGCTATGAGGGCACTAAATTGTCAATTTCATATGCTTTTAAGTATCAGCAATTTCTAATCTCTCAGTTAAAACAAAAGATAACCTCCCTCCCCCAACAATCTGAATTGAAAGAAGTACAGGATTTGTTGCACGCCACTGAGCAGGTGGGCAAACATACCTTACAATGTGGGTTTGATTCTTTGGAGGCCTCCTGCAGAGCAGCTGTCACTGGATCGGTTATACGTAGGCATGCTTGGCTAAAGGAACAAAGGCTGCCTGATCATGTTAAAGCAAAACTACTAGATGCTCCCTTACAGCAGGATGTTCTTTTTGGAGTTAAAGCAGAAGAAGTTTTAAAGAAAATGGAAGATAAGGCAAAATCAATGCAAACAGTCAATGATTTCCTACAAGTTCAACCCCCTCGCTTCAGCAGAAACTGGCCAACAAAAATTGGTCCTTTCCAGCCACTGACAGGCCTCAGAGGGGTAAATACAGGCACCCAAGGGGCAGAGGACAACCACAAGCCCAGTATAAACCTCGCCAATGGGGCACTACAACCCAGAAGGGAGGAGAAGACAGGTCTCAACCCACCAGAAGGCAAACTCAATGACTTGCACCTCAACTGGCCAAGCAAAACTCTTTTGACAGCCCCCTTGGGGGGGAAACTAGCACTTTTTGCAGACAACTGGCACATGGTCACAAAGGACAAATGGGTCCTAGACATAATTTTACGAGGATACAGATTCCACTTTCACACCTTGCCAATGAAAAGAGGAATGCCAAACCTGCCACAAAATCAGTGGGCAGAGGCACAAAAACAAATTACAGCTCTCATTGCCATGAGAGCCATTCGCGGGTACCGACTCGAGAGCAAGGCCAAGGATTTTACTCAAGGCTCTTCCTAGTACCCAGAAAGGACAATGCTTGGAGACCAATTCTGGACCTTTCAATTCTAAACACTTACTTACAAGTTCCCAAATTCAAGATGCTAACACTACAGCAGCTACTTCCCATGTTGGTCAAGGAAGCATGGCTAGTAACGTTGGACCTCAAGGAGGCATACCTGCATGTCCCTATCAGACAAAGTTGCAGAAGATACCTCCGTTTCATTGCAGGTTCAGCCCATTACCAATTCTCTGCACTGCCCCTTGGCTTATCTACTGCGCCCAGAGTTTTCACAAAATGCCTGGTACCAGTAATTGCATACTGCAGACAAAGAGGAATTCAAATATATCCATACCTGGACAACTGCCTCATCCAAGCAGAAAGCAAAGACATTCTCTTACATCATCTGTTTTTTGTGAAGCATCTCCTAAATTGTCTGGGGTACATTGTAAACGAAAAGAAGTCAAAACTAGTACCCTCACAAAAAATGACATTCCTGGGTGCCAGCTTGGACACAACGGCCCAGAAGGCTTATCTTACACCAGACAAGTAACTACAACTGACTCAATATTTCAAGACAATGGCAACAAAGACCCAATTAACTGCAAGAAAAATTCTGCAGGCTTTGGGCTTCATGGCATCTTGCATACTGATAATACCATTTGCAAAACTGCATATGAGGAAATTACAGTGGTACCTAAAAAGCGTATGGTCTCAACACAGCCACAGCTTGGACACAATGATATCTCTCATTCCCTGCCTTCAACAGGAATTTCTATGGTGGACACAGGCATGTCACCTCAACAAGGGTCAGCCTTTCACCTTGCCCCCAACCAGGCAAACTATCACAACAGATGCTTCAGACTATGCCTGGGGGGCACACATGGCAGGTCAATGCATTCAAGGCCTATGGACTGCAGAACAAAGAAAACTGCACATAAATCAAAAAGAGATGCTAGCTGTACAGAAAGCTCTGACAGTCTTCAAGGATCTACTACATCCAGGACAACTTGCAATAAAGACGGACAACACCACAGTAATGTGGTACATAAACAAACAAGGGGGCACACATTCCTACCCTCTTTGCAGACAAGCAATGATCTTATGGAACACAGCCCTGGCCTACCAAGTCCAGTTACAAGCTCAATTCCTGCCAGGACAGAAAAACACATTGGCAGACGACCTAAGCAGAAACATCAAAGATCCTCACGAGTGGCAACTAGACCCACAAATATTTACAATGGTAACTCAAAAATGGGGCCTTCCACACATAGACCTGTTTGCCAGCCCTCAAAACTACCAACTGACAAAATTTTGTACAAGGACATTCCACCATCAAGCTTGGAAAGTGGACGCTCTCTCCTTCAGTTGGAAAAACCTGACAGCATATGCCTTTCCTCCATTACCTCTTCTCACATAGGTTCTTTTGAAGGTCAAAAAGGAAAAACCACGACTGATTCTCATAGCCCCAGACTGGCCACGCCAGCACTGGTACCCGCTACTGAAGAATATGGCTCACACCATAGATATTGCCTCAAATACCCCATTTGCTCACGCAACAAAACAAACAGATTCTACACAGCCAGCTCAAAACCTTAAATCTGGCTGCATGGCAAATCTATTAAACATCCGACCAGCTCCTCTTTCACAAGCAGTTCTGGATGTTATTCTGGAAGCCAGGAGGCCAAGCACCAGGAAGGCTTACTCGGACAAATGGAAAAGGTTTTGTGCCTGGAACCAAGCTAAAGGCCAAGACACAACTCAACCTCACATGCCTCACATTCTACAGTATTTAGCTGAGATGTTGCACAAAAGACTTTCCTTTTCCTCAATTAAAATCCATGCTTCAGCTATTTCAGCTCACTATGTCACGAATCCACCTTTATTTTCAAATCCTCTGCTAAGGCAGTTCGTCAGAGACCACCTAGAAGAGCTCCTACACCAACATGGGACCTCAACTTTGTTCTGGAAAAACTAACGTTACCTCCCTTTGAACCAGCTTTCTCTGCAGACCTTCAGTTTCTATCTTGGAAGACTGCCCTGCTCCTGGCAATAACTTCAGCTAGGAGAGTCTCAGAATTTCAGGCACTAATGGCAGTGGAACCTTTCCTCATTTTTCATCAATAGTGCACCCAATACAGGCACAGAAGGCTAAATCAGAAACGCTCCACTCCACAGCTAGGAACAAATCAGGTTTATTGCAAACCAGTGAGACCAAACGTGAAACGTAGAAATACTCCTCAAAGGTATAAAAACAGTACACAGTATCCACAGAAGTTAAGCGCTTTCATCTGACCCTACGCAGACTTCATCAGAACAACTGTTGTTGTACCCTGGTCGTTTAAATAAGCCCTTTTGGCGCCAAAACATCAATTCCATAGATTAATCTAATTAAATCTACCTAAATTAAAATTTTATATATATATCAACTTGGTTAATTTAATATTTTAATACATACAAAGATAATGTTAAAAATACATACACATGTATAAATGTATACACAATAAAAATATGTTAAAATGTATATATCTATAGAAAATAGGTGTATATACTCATGAAATTCCTGTGAAATACGTTGTAATATTTAATTAATAACCCTACCTATGTTAGCACTAAATAAATTCACATGTCACAGTAAAATGAGTGAATGCTGTAAATTACTCTCACTTATATAACAAAAATTAACCCATACTTAAAAAAGGCTTGATACTAATATAATCATTTAGGCCTGGGAGTCTAGTGGCATCCGTAAAAATCTGCCATTTGCTCTCCTTCTTACCCAATAATGTTTTAACATTTCCCCCTTGTACTGTTACGTCAACATGATCAGTTATAGTAAATTTAAATTGATGTTTGTCACCACTATTCATAATATGCTTATATATAGCATTTTTCTTATTTTTGGTTTTAATGGAATAAATGTGGTCATATATCCTTTGTCTCAATTGTCTCTCCGTCTTCCCAATGTAAAACGCCGGACAATAACTACAAGTAGCGATATACACCACATACTTGGTGTGACAATTTCCCGCCATACTCCTAATTACTGTACCATTAAAATTGTCCAACTTGAATCTAATTGTTTCATTTATTTCAGTGGTGTATATTGATATATTGGTGGATATCCTGAGCGGTTATTAAATGACGTAGTTAGGTATGTACAAAGAGAGTGGGGTAAGAACTATACACCACTATTGGGTAATACTTTACAGATAGGTTCTGCACTAACAAATAATAAGAAAACAGAAGGGTTCACCCATAGAGTATGTGCCCTTACATATTCTCCAGTGGTTAGTAACATTGAGAACATTATTAGACAACACTGGAATCTTATTACCATGGACGACAATTTAGTGCAGACATTAGGTATGTATTGGGCCTAAATTTGTATACAAGACTGGATTCAACCTTAAAAGGATTTTGGAATCCAAAAAACACTTGGACATGGTAAAAATCAAGGGCACAAAAAGATGTGGAGCTTGCAACCAGTGCAGGTATATAAATGAAACAATTAGATTTAAGTTGGACAATTTTAATGGTACAGTAATTAGGAGTATGGCAGGAAATTGTCACACCAAGTATGTGGTGTATATCGCTACTTGTAGTTATTGTCCGGCGTTTTACATTGGGAAGACGGAGAGACAGTTGAGACAAAGGATATATGACCACATTTATTCCATTAAAACCAAAAATAGGAAAAATGCTATATATAAGCACATTATGAATAGTGGTGACAAACATCAATTTAAATTTACTATAATTGATCATGTTGATGTAACAGTACAAGGGGGAAATTTTAAAACATTATTGGGTAAGAAGGAGAGCAAATGGCAGATTTTTACGGATGCCACTAGACTCCCAGGCCTAAATGATTATATTAGTATCAAGCCTTTTTTAAGTATGGGTTAATTTTTGTTATATAAGTGAGAGTAATTTACAGCATTCACTCATTTTACTGTGACATGTGAATTTATTTAGAGCTAACATAGGTAGGGTTATTAATTAAATATTACAATGTATTTCACAGGAATTTCATGAGTATATACACCTATTTTCTATAGATATATACATTTTAACATATTTTTATTGTGTATACATTTATACATGTGTATGTATTTTTAACATTATCTTTGTATGTATTAAAATATTAAATCAACCAAGTTGATATATATATAAAATTTTAATTTAGGTAGATTTAATTAGATTAATCTATGGAATTGATGTTTTGGCGCCAAAAGGGCTTATTTAAACGACCAGGGTACAACAACAGTTGTTCTGATGAAGTCTGCGTAGGGTCAGATGAAAGCGCTTAACTTCTGTGGATACTGTGTACTGTTTTTATACCTTTGAGGAGTATTTCTACGTTTCACGTTTGGTCTCACTGGTTTGCAATAAACCTGATTTGTTCCTAGCTGTGGAGTGGAGCGTTTCTGATTT
The DNA here is from genome assembly GCF_019279795.1 of Protopterus annectens. Lineage (NCBI taxonomy): Eukaryota > Metazoa > Chordata > Ceratodontiformes > Protopteridae > Protopterus > Protopterus annectens. The sequence goes on along the minus strand of NC_056744.1, from coordinate 637,528,063 downwards.
AGCCTTCTGTGCCTGTTTTGGGTGCACTATTGTCGGGGAAGTATTTGGCTACTCATTTTTCATCAAGACAGAGTGTCTCTACGAACTAATCCTTCCTTTATGCCTAAGGTGGTTTCCAGTGTAGCTTTTAATCAAACCATCCACCTACCCACTTTCTTCCCCAATCCACAGAGCAAAGGTGAGAGACTCCTGCATTCCTTGGACATTCACAGACAGCTTCGTTACTACCTGGATAAAACTAAGGCTTTCAGAAAAACTGACCCAACAAGGCACGCACGTGGGACTGTTGGTGCTCGGTCCAAACCACGATAAATCATGCAAACAAAAAGGAGACCAGCACTCGATAGCAACAGATAAAAGTGTATTTATTAGGATTGTAATAACAACCTAATATTGGTGCACAAACCGGTTTGTGCACCAATATTAGGTTGTTATTACAATCCTAATAAATACACTTTTATCTGTTGCTATCGAGTGCTGGTTTCAGAAAAACTGACCAGCTCTTTATATCCTATGCTACAGCTAATCAAGGGAGGCCTATATCCAAGCAAACCATTTCTAAATGGATAGGCCATTGCATACGGTTCTGTTATGCCCATCATGGGAAACCAGTTCCTCCTACCATTAGATCCCACTCTACCAGGGCAACAGCTACCTCTACAGCCTTTCTAAGGGGGGTTCCTACCAAGGAAATTTTAGAAGCTGCAACTTGGAGTTCTGTACACACCTTCACCAAACACTATCACTTACCTCTTTATAAGTCCACGGCGGGCTTCGCCACTGCAGTTCTGCAGGGCCTCATTGCCTCCACTAACCCTCTATGATACCTCCCCCCCCACCTTAGCTTTGGGATTCTACCCAAGTGTGATGACTGCAGCAGGGTAACACAATGAACATAGTACAGTTTTGTACCTACCATAAATGTAGATGTTCGAGTGTTCACCCTGCTGCAGTCCAGGTTACCCTCCCTCCATCCCCTCTGATCTACTGGCTAAATCTCTGCTATGCCTTACTGATGTATTTGCTTATAGCTGAAGGGATTTTGTGTTTGTACAGTGTTCACACCATTTGGTACTAATTCTGATCACCCTTTTGGGGGCACCTGACATCTGGGGCAAGAAAAACTGAAGAAAATGGCGTCTGTTGCAATATATGTACCCCTGGCACACTGACGTCAGGGATGAAGCGACAGCAACCGACGTCGGACCAAGACTTTGGAAATCCAGCCGACTGCTGGACCGCCTGACGACAGGATAACCCAAGTGTGATGACTGCAGCAGGGTGAACACTCGAACATCTACATTTATGGTAGGTACAAAACTGTACTTTCCCATCCCCCTCCTGATAAGAGGCCTAGGCAAGAGATAGAATATGAATCTTCAAATCAGGTTTCCATTTCCTCTGATTCCTCTTCTGAACAGGACTATGCTCTTCCTCCCTATGAGGATTCTGAAGAATCTATCCCTTCAGCCTCTCCTCCTGAGGATTATTCTTTTGGGGAGACACTGCATACTATGAGGGAGCATTTCCACTGGGAGAGCCAAGATTACTCAGAATCCAAGAAAAGGCTCAGAGACTTCCCTTTGTTACCTCAGCACAGGCCCCTTGCTATCCCACCTGTTGTAGACATTGTAGATGATATATTTTCAGAGTCCAGTCTGTCTCCAGACTCTTTACCACCAGCTCCTGTTAAGCCAGACAGATACTACAGGGTTCTTGATTCGCATACATTTCTTTATAAAAACCCTGCTGCTGACCCAGAAACTCTCTCTCAGGGTCCCAAAGGGGTCAAGGCTTCCACTGCAAAAAACCTATCCCCTATGATAGGGATTCTAGGGCCCTGGACAGATGGGGGGAAAAGATTTATACTTCTGCTACCTTGGCTGTAAGAGCTTTAAATTGCCAATTTCATATGCTTAAATATCAGCAATATCTTATGTCACTGCTTAAACGGAAAATGTTAAATTCAGAATGTGCAGAAAACAAAGAAATGCAGGATTTATTGCATGCAGCTGAACAAGTGGGAAAGCATACTTTGCAGTGTGGTTTTGATTCTCTAGAGGCCTCCTGCAGGGCCGCTGTTACAGGTTCTGTCATTAAGAGGCATGCTCGGTTAAAAGAACAGAATCTGCCTGATCATGTTAAAGCAAAACTATTAGATGCTCCATTACAGCATGATACTTTGGTGTTAAAGCAGAAGAGGTGTTGAAGAAAATGGAGGGCAAAGCTAAATCTATGCAAACAGTCAAGGATTTCGTGCAGGTACAGCCTCCCAGATTTAGCAGGAACTGGCCTACAAAACGTTGGTCCTTCCCAGTGTCAGACAGGCCATAGAGAGGCAGATACAGATGCTCCAGAGGCAGATCACAGTCCCAAGGCTCATACAGGCCTAAACAATGGGGTGCTTCTACCTCCAAAAGCGGAGAGGGAAAAATCACAGCCATACAGGAAACAGTGTCAATGACTTTCCCCTGCCAGCACCAAACACTTATCTTCTGGCAGCCCCTTTGGGGGGGAAACTAGCACTTTTTTCACAAAATTGGCACATAAACACCCAGGACAAATGGGTTCTAATTATTGTATAACAAGGCTACAGGTTCCACTTTCACACCCTGCCAAAGCCAAACGGTATGCTAGACCTGCCACGCAATCAATGGGCAGAGACACAAAAACACGTTTCATCCCTCATGGACATGAGAGCTATTCAGCTAGTACCACAGCAAGAGCAGGGACTAGGATTCTACTCAAGGCTATTCTTGGTGCCCAGAAAGGACAAAGCCTGGAGACCAATACTGGACCTGTCTATCCTAAACACATTCCTGGATATTCCAAAATTCAAAATGTTAACTCTGCAGCAGCTTCTGCCCATTTTGGGCAAGAGGGCTTGGCTTGTGACTTTAGACCTAAAATAGGCATACCTGCATGTCCCAGTCAGGCAATCATGCAGAAGATACCTCAGATTTATAGCTGGCTCAATGCACTACCAATTCTCTGCACTGCCCTTTGGCTTATCTACTGCGCCCAGGTTCTTCACAAAATGCCTGGCACCAGTGATTGCATTTTGCAGACAAAGAGGAATACAAATATATCCTTACTTGGACGACTGCCTTATTCAAGCAGAGAACAAGGACATTCTACTACAGCATCTGGCGTTTGTAAAAAAATTACTAACAGGTCTAGGGTACACAGTAAACAAAAAGAAATCAAAACTCGTTCCCCCTCAAGAGATAATATTCCTGGGTGCAAGCTTAAATACAACTTCCCAGATGGCTTATCTCACGCCAGACAAACACAGACAACTGACTACTTATTTCAAAATGTTGGCAACAAAGACCCATTTATCTGCAAGAAAAATTCTGCAGGTGTTGGGCTTCATGGCATCCTGCATTCTGCTAATTCCATATGCAAGACTGCATATGAGGAAACTTCAGTGGTATCTAAAAAGTGTTTGGACTCAACATTGCCACAGCCTGGAAACAATAATTACCCTCATTCCCTGCCTGCAACAGGAGTTTCGATGGTGGGCAAAAGCCTGTCACCACAACATGGGACAGCCATTCACCTTACCCGCAGCCAGGCAGACATTGACAACAGATGCATCAGATTATGCCTGGGGGGGCCCATACGGCAGGAAGATGTATTCAGGGCACATGGTCCACAAGTCAGATGCATCTACATATCAATCAAAAAGAGATGCTAACTGTTCAGAACGCCCTGACAGCCTTCAAGGATCTACTTCATCCAGGACAACTACTGATAAGGACTGACAATACTACAGTCATGTGGTACATAAACAGCCAGGGAGGCACACATTCCTACCCCCTCTGTAGGCTAACCATGAACTTTTGGGACACAGTATTGACTTACCAAGTACATCTGCAAGCACAATTCCTGCCAGGAAGGACAAATACTCTGGCAGACGAACTAAGCAGAAACCTAATGGATCCCCACGAGTGGAAATTGGATCCAAGAGTCTTCAGCATGATAACAAGGAACTGGGGATGCCCGGACATAGACCTATTTGCCTCCCTTCACAACTACCAACTACAAAAATTCTGCACAAGGACTTATCACAAGCAAGCATGGAACGTGGATGCTCTGTCTTTCAGCTGGAAAGACCTAACAGTATATGCCTTTCCTCATCTGCCTCTCCTCCCCAAGGTACTCCTCAAGGTCAGACAAGAGAAATCAAAAATGATACTGATTGCCCCAGACTGGCCCCGCCAGCACTGGTACCCAATCCTAAAGAGCTTGTCTCAATGCCCAGCTTGGACATTACCTCAAATTCCTCACTTATTGACCCAACAAGACAGTCAGATACTGCACAGCCAATTCAGGACCTTAAACGTGGCAGCATGGTGGATAATGTAGCCAGTCAAGGCATACCTCTCTCTAAAGCAGTGATGGATGTTATTTTGGAGGCCAGGAGGCCTAGCACCAGAAAATCTTTTGCAGAAAAAATGGAAGAGATTCTGTGCTTGGAACCAGGCACAGGGTTTTGACATGATTGTTCCAAATATTCCTCAGATTTTGCAATACTTAACTGAGATGCTTGATAAAGGCCTTTTCTTCTCATCAATTAAAAATCATGCCTCTGCCATTTCAGCTCATTACAATACAGAACCACCTATTTTTTCTCATCCATTACTAAGGCAGTACCTCAGAGGGGCCAAAAACATAAGACCTCCAAGGAGAGCACCAATACCTGCATGGGACCTCAACTATGTCTTGGAAAAACTCACACTGCCTCCGTTTGAACCAGCCTCTGCAGCTGATATAAAATTCCTATCCTGGAAAACAGCTCTACTCCTAGCAATAACCTCTACTAGACGAGTCTCAGAGTTACAGGCACTCATGGCTGTGGAACCTTTTATCATTTTCCATCCTGACAGGGTTTCTCTGTGGACAAACCCTACATTTATGCCTAAGGTAGTGTCCAGTGTGGCTCTTAACCAAACAATTCATTTGCCTACCTTTTATCCAAATCCACAGAATAAGGGTGAGAGAATTCTACATTCCTTGGACATTCACAGGCAGCTACGCTTCTACTTGGACAGAACCAAAGCTTTCAGAAAGACTGAACAACTTCTAGTGGCGTATGCTGCAGGATCACAAGGAAAGCCTATCTCGAAGCAGACTATTTCAAAGTGGAAAGGCCACGCATTCGTTTCTGCTATTCACAGCATGGCAAATCAGTGCCTAAGGGCATTAGGCCACATTCAACCAGAGCAGCAGCCACTTCAGCAGCCTTCCTCAGAGGAGTACCAACCAAAGACATCTTAGAGGCTGCAACTTGGAGTTCAGTGCTTACTTTTACAAAGCACTATCACTTACCTCTCTACTCTAAATCCAGGGCAGGATTTGCCACTGCAGTTCTGCAGGGCCTAATAGCCTCTCCTAATCCTATTTAGCACCAGCCTCCCAACCTTAGCTTTGGGATTCAACCCAATTGTAATGACTGCAACAGTGAAACACGATGAACATAGTACAGTTGTGTACCTACCATAAATGTAGATGTTCGAGTGTATTCACTGATGCAGTCCAGGTTACCCTCCTACCATCCCCTTTTTCCTTTGCTGGGACTTATCTGTACTTCTCTATTCTGTACAACCTATGTGGTGTATTTGCTTGTAGATGAAGGAAAAGTTGTTTTTTGTGCATGCATGCTTATTGGCATAATGTAGCCTACCATTTTAGGGGCACCTGACATCTGGGGCAAGAAAAACTGAAGAAAATGGTGTCGGCTGCATCTTTTATACCCCTGGCGCACTGTCGCCAGGGAGGAGGCGATATCAACCAACGCCGGACCTTGACTTTGGAATTCAGGCCAACTGCGGGTAGCCTGCCAGCAGGATAACCCAATTGTAATGACTGCAACAGTGAATACACTCGAACATCTACATTTATGGTAGGTACACAACTGTACTTTCTTCCTCCAGGGACCATTTCCAATTCAGTCAGACAACGTGTCGGTTGTCTGGTACATCAACAAACAGGGAGGAACCAGATCTTACCCTCTGTGTCGCGAGGCCATGAGAGTGTGGGAGTGGGCGATCCCCACCAGTTGGTTTCTGATTGCAACGCACATCCCAGGATGCTCCAACATTTTAGCAGACAGATTGAGTCGGACTGTTCTAATGCCATACGAGTGGTATCTGAAACAGTTGATAGCGGGAGAGATATTCCTTGCGTGGGGACAGCCTTGCTGCAATCTCTTCGCATCTCCTTCCAACGCAAAGTGCAACAAGTTATTCACTCTGATTCCCTCATCAGGGGATCCCCCCAGAGATGCTCTGGTCAATGCTTGGCCTCCTGGGTTACTGTAAGCTTATCCCCCTTTACCACTTATTCCGAAGTTTCTTCAGAAAGCTTGTCAACTGGGCTGCAAAGTGATCCTCATTGCCCCGTTCTGGCCTCGCCAAGTGTAGTTCCCTTCCTCTGGTCTCATGTTCTAGCTCCTCCTTAGATTCTGGATCCCTGCCCGGATCTTATTTCTCATCCGTCAGGCACCTGTCCGCCCAACCTGGACAGCCTCAAGCTGACAGCTTGGTTGCTCCAGTTCTCTTGATTGCCAGGACTCCCAGTCTTTCGTCTTCAGTGAAAACTGTTCTGGTGGGGTCTCATAAGGCTTCCACTAGGAAGATTTACTGCAGTAAATGGAAATTATTCTCTTTTTGGGCTTCTCAGAGAAACCTGGATCCTTTTACAGCCCCTGTCTCTGCAGTGTTGGATTTCTTAGCCAGCATTTGTCAGCAAGGGGCTAGTTCCTCCACTGTGAAGGTGCAACTGGCAGGTATTTCGAATTTCCACGTTGGCAAAAATATGAATACCCTGCCCTCTTCTAGACTGTGTAAGGCTTTTCTTAAAGGCACCTTTCTTTTGTGTCCTCCAATTAAGGACTCTGTTCCTCCTTGGGACCTTACCTTTGTTCTCCAGGCTTTAGTTGCTCCCCACTTTGAACCTTCAGCATCAATAGATTTGAAGTTCTTATCCTGGAAGGCAGCCTTCCTAGTGGCCATTACGTCAGCTAGAAGGGTTTCTGAGCTTCAGGCTTTGTCTGCCATGCCCCCTTACTTGATCTTCCATAAGGACAGGGTTTCTCTTCGTACAAACCCTTCTTTCTTACCAAAAGTGGCATCTGAATCAAATATTAATCAAACAATTAACCTGCCTGTTTTCCTTCCAACTTTTCAGAATAAGGGTGAATATAAACTGCATTTGCTAGATGTTCATAGACAACTTTGCTTTTATTTACACACAACAAAGCCCTTCCGTAAGTCTGACCAGTTATTTGTGTCTTTTTCTAAGCCCTTTTTGGGTAAAGCCATCTCCAAGGTTCCCTTAGCTAGATGGGATTACACTATGCATTTTGCACATTTAGAAAGACAAAGGTTTGTCTCCACCTGGTCCTGTTAAAGCTCATTCTACCAAATCTATGGCGACTTCTGCTGCCTTTTGGTCTAGGGTCTCATTGGACGACATTTGTGCGGCAACAACTTGGGCAAAGTCACATACCTTAATTTCTCATAAGTTGGATTTGATCTGCAGAGGGAGAGCATCCTTCTGCTCTGCGGTGCTCAGGAATATCCTTCCATGAGGGCCTCCCAGGAGTTTGAGTAGCTGGGGACTCTGTCCCACAGGTTGCAGATAAAATAAAGTTAAGTACATCAGATAAAGAAGTTATGTACTCACCATAATGTTCCATCTGAGTAGTTATACTTCATTTTTCTGCAACCTTCCCACCTTCCTTCCCCCGAACCTTCTCATGAGATTTTCATGTATGGTTTATGCTAAGTTGAGTTGCTGATTGGTTTGAGTTGCGGCAAACTCGATCTGAGGGAAGGCAGGAGATGGTGATGGGTTATGGGTAAGGGGGAGGAGCTTGGAGCTGATGCTTGTAAAGTTGCCAGCTCGGATCCGATATGGATCCGAATACCCACAGCTTGCAGAAAAATGAAGTATAACTACTCAGATGGAACGTTATGGTGAGTACATAACTTCTTTTTTTTTTTATCGGAGCAGAATTGGACACCACCACTACTACTTTTTAAAACTTCCATTAGAAAGGATATTAGTACTTCGTCACCAAATTCAGAATATCATATCCATAGACAAGGTTCCAGCATCAGAAGTGCTAAAGTTGTTAGGGATGACAGCAGCTGCGATAATAGCGATTCCGTTGGGTTGCTTGCACATGTGGATTCTACAATGGCTGCTGTTCACGCAATGGTCTTAAGAGCTCCCAATGTCTCATGTCATTATTCTAACAAACACATTCAAAAAGGATTTTTGGTGGTGGTTGACCTCTCTTTAAGTAATGATAGGTCGTCTTTTTATCCTACCTTCACCATCGGCCACAGTGACCACTGACGCTTCCCTGATCGGCTGGGGGGGGGGGGGCATTTTCAGTGAAGAACAACCCAAGGCACATGGACCGAACAAGAGACACATCTGCATATCAATGTCCTGGAGATGACAGCGGTACTCTTGGTGTTGCAGTACTTTCGGGACTCTCTCCCTCTGGGGACAATTGTGATTCAGACGGACATGTCAGTCTGGTACTTGAACAAACAAGGAGGACCCAAGTCCTATTCCCTTTGTCGAGATGCCCTAAGAGTATGGCAGTGGGCTACATCCACCCAGCAATTTCTGATAGCAATGCACATCCCGGGGAAATCCAACGTGATTGCAGACAAACTTTGCAGGACAATTTTGTTGCCTCACAAGTGGTCCCTCAAAAAAGATATAGCGGAATAAATATTCCACAGATGGGGCCAGCCTTGCTGCGATCTTTTTGCATCCCCCATGAACACAAATTGCAGTGACAAGCTACTTTGCCCTGATTCCCCCTCCGGGAGATTCCCCAAGGGACAAACTCGTACACAATTGGCCTCCAGGTCTCCTCTATACATTCCCACCAATTCCCCTAATACCCAAAGTACTACAGAAAGCAAAAGCCCTGGGAAGGACCATCATTCTAATAGCCCCTCATTGGCCTCGTCAGATTTGGTTCCCCTTCCTTCGACTTCATCTGTTGGTAGAGCCTTGGATTCTGGACCCAGTTCCAGACCACCTGATGCATTCGTCGGGGGCTCTTCCTCCCTTCAGTCCCTAAAATTGGCAGCTTGGCTGCTCCAATTTCCAACATAGCCAGGTTCCATAACCTCTCAAATGAAACGCAGCATATTTTAATATCTTCTCATAAATCCTCTACTAGGAAGTTGTACCTTAGCAAATGGAGATTTTCCATATGGACTTCTCAGAATAACATTGATCCTTACCAAGCCCTTATTTCCTCTGTGCTAGAATTTTTGACTATGCTTTTCAACAAAGGAGCGGCGGCAGCTACAGTTCTGGTTCAGCTTGCCGCCATCTCTAATTTTCATCTTGGTATTGAAGGATTTAACATAATGTCACACAAGCTATCCAAAGCCTTTCTCAAAGGCACCTTCCACCTTTGACCAGCAGTTAAATCCCCTTATAGCCCCTGGAACCTAAATTTTATGCTCTTGCGCATTATTCTCCCAACTTTCGAGCCAGCTTCCTCATGTGAATTGAAATTTTTGTCTTGGAGAACTATCTTTTTAGTAGCCATCACGTCTGCCCGAAGAGTATCGGAACTACACGTCTTGTCCATAAAACCTCCGTATTTGGTTTTACGTGCTGACAGTTTCACTGCGAACAAATCCTTCATTTTTACCTAAAGTTTGTACTGAAGCTAACCTTAACCAGATTATAGATTTAACAGTGTTTTTCCCTAAACACGCCAACAATTTAGAGTATATGCTGCACAAGCATGATGTTCACAGACAGCTCAGATTTTACCTGGATAGAACCAAAGAATTCAGAAGCTCAGAACAACTTTTTGTTTCCTTTTCAGATTCTAGGAAAGGTATGCCTGTGGCAAAACAACATTATCTAAGTGGCTGTCTGATTGCATCACTTTCACTTACTCAGCTGCTGATTTACCTCTACAACACAAAATTAAGGCTCATTCTACCAGAGCTGTATCCACATCATCTGCTTTTTCCTGCTAGACTACCTATAGACAATATTTGTGCAGCAGCCACTTGGTCAAAGCCTCATACTTTTATCACTCATTAAAAAGTCAATAGGGCCTCCAGGGACAGGGCCTCCTTTGGTTCTGCTATCCTGAAAAACATACTCCCGTGAGCCATCTGAGAAATATGGTGCTTGGGACCCTACCCATCTTTAAGAATGAACGGTGAGATAGAACAACTTCACATAAAGAAGTTATGTCCTCACCATAACGTTCCATGTGAGTTGTTCATCTCACCTTCATTCTTACTTCCCACCCTCCTACCCCCACTCCAAGTTTTTTTCGAGGACTGAGATATACTAGTTTTATCATGGTTGCTTTGTCTTTCTATGTTTTTTTACCTAAAAAAGTGACAGAATGGCATGTGGTATTAAAGGCGGAAAACAAGCTCTGAGGTAACTCGGTGTGCATCATGGGGTAGGGACTTGGCCTTGAGCTGTCTGAAGACCTTGAGCTTTGTAGTAGGCAGACTCGGAGCCGAGGATTAGCTCCGAACCCATCTGTAAGAATGAAGGCGAGATGAACAACTCACATGGAATGTTATGGTGAGTGCATAACTTCTTTTTTCCTCATTTTCCTAGCACAGTTGGCAGATGTGCTACTTGCTGAGCCAACGACACTGTATTGTATTACATATGCATTTCTTTATAGTCTTTCTTTTGAGATGTCTCTTCATAGGGCTTCTGTCTCGGTGGACTTTAGCTAGTAAGCAGAATCTAGTAAATAAGTAACTGTGGTGAGTACTCATTCTGGTAAGAAGTTGTTGCAGGGGTTTTGCTACTTTTTGTTGTCTGAAAAGTCTACCATCCTTACCACCATTTCATCCAATGAAATGGACAGGGTTAATGTTAGAGCTGATATGGTAAAATGTCTGGGATCACATTAAGGTTCATCTCTAGGTGAGAATATTATTTATTTACAGTTCTGAAAGCCGACTGTGTGTTTTGTTTTACTGGTTCCTTAATGGATATCACAATTTTATTTTTATTTTTATGCCCAATTTAGGCAGTGGACAAGCATTTCAAACTACCTCATGTCTCAAGCAAACCGGTCAGGCCTTCAGAAAGTTTAACTGATATGTCATTCAAAACATTGAGATTTGCTCTTCGGTCTTCCCTGAGAACTGCAATTTACAGGATAACAACTGCATTTGGAGAACATCTAAAGTAAGATCCTTTTTAAAATTGCATGTTGTTAGATGTAGAGTTATAGATGTGTTTGACACCTGTTTGGTCAGTTCATGGAGCAACTACTAAAAAATATTTTAGGCAATGGTTTTAAGAAACAATAAATGTTAATTATTGTGGCTTTACTGAGTCTAGGTCTTGTCAGACTATCTGCTGCAGTTTCATGGTTGTGTACAAAGGTGTATGTAAGGGGAAATCAGTAAATATGGTTTGTTTTTCCATTTTTCTGAAAATGGCATCATCCTGTTCAGTTGCAAATGAGCCAGTGTGTGTCCCTGTAAGCTGTGTGTGTAAGGTAGAGAATGGATTTAGAACACACAAATTTCTACAAAGCAGACTGTAAAATGGCATTTATGCAAAGCTGATGCAATGTCTGTCTTGCTCCTTGCAAACACACACTTAATATAGTCATATAATCTACGGTCATTGTTTTGTGAGAAAAAGTGGATATTTAT